>NC_052614.1:32383382-32452471 GCF_016545825.1 Eucalyptus grandis | reverse complement strand
GACTTCGCCCGCGCAGAGGAAGACTTCTACTAAAAGTGAAAAGGAAAGGCCCACTTTGAGCTGCGAATGAAAGGGACATTCACCGGAAAATGCCTAGAGCTAGAAGGGAACAGCTCAGCACTTTTCTAAGTCAACCTCAATTAACAATTATATTACATCAATTATATGAGTTCGCTTCCATTACTTCTCCATAAAGAAGCGACAGCGGGTTAGTTGTTAAGGCCAGTACGGTGCATACGTGGGGGACCACAAGAAGGCGACGACTTAGGGTTTGTTTTTAGTCAATTAACAATTAAATTTTTAGTCAAAATTTAAAGGCATCTCTCGATTCCCCGTATAAACATATGAAATATTTGAATCGACAATAATGGACGGGGCAGGGGTACAAATTTGTATTTTTTTGGTCGGATAGGGGTTTAAATTGGCCTGGTCTTGATGACCTTGTATATTAGATTGAATGAAAGCTCCCTTGAAATTAAAAAAAAAAAAGATGATCTTGTTGAAGTTTGAGGTATTGATAGATCAAAGTTTTTGTATGAATTGAACATCAACTCATGCAATTCCATAGAAACGATGGATCTTTATCAATTGAAACACTTTGCATAAAGTAAATGCTAGTCATTGCAAAAATCTATATGAAATTCAAGGCCTTCATAGGTAAGAGTTCTTAAACGAGTCGGATATTTTCTAATGCAAATCCATTAAAAGATTGGACCTTTCACAATTTAATCATCTAACGCGGTTGAAGGCTTATTCTTGCAAAAATCTTCCCAAAATCCAAGGCCATCTTGGGTTCTTGGAAACGTTAGATGTGTCATAATGCAAATCCATTGAAAGGCGGGATCTTTCACAATTAGATCATCTGAAGCTATCAAAGGCATGCTTTTGCGCAAATCTTGTTGAAATTCAAGGCCATGATAAGTCCGGGTTATTGGAAGAGTTTTCATATTTTCTTGCATATCCATCAAAAGACTAGAGATCCCACAAATCAATGGTTTGAGAAGACTGACTATTGCAAATCGCGAAAATCTAGTTAAAATTCAAGCAGTTGTTGGATTAGAGTTGTTAAAGAAAGTTACAAATCACTTGAAATTCAATGTCTTGATAAACTTGAGTTTTTGTAAATGTTGGATTTCTCATTGTACAAGTCCCTTGGAAGGTTGGAACTTTCTCAATCAAAATGTCTAAAGCAAGTGATGGTTTGGGATTACGAAAGCCTATATGAAATTCAAGGGCTTGGTACGTTGGACTTATTGGATGTCTCTCCGGCAATCATATGAAGCTTTTGGATGCTGCCGGTTGTCATTGTCTGGTCGCAATCTGATCCCGGTTCTTAGAAGAGTTAGATACCTCTTGGTGCAAGTACGTTAAAAGGCCTGACGACGTTTATGAAGCTTTTTTTTTTTTTTTGGTCGAAAACAGAAATATATTATAAACTTCATTAGAAGGTACATTTATAGGCGTATCCGAATACAACAGATCTTGTAAAAGGAAGGAGGATGTTGCACCCAATCTAAGGAGAGCAGAGAAGCCCGATGGGCCTTTGCAGCCCGGTCCGCCACAGAATTCGCTGCCCTATTGCAGTGCACGATGGTGAAATTAGGGCACCGAAGTTTCAAATCCCGTATCGCTTGAAAAATGCCTCTGTGCTTCCACGGCGTCAGGGCAGGATCGTTGAACGTTTATGAAGCCTTTGACTGCTACAGAAATTGCAAAATCTAGTGAGAATTCATGGCCCTGGATGCAAGTCCATTGAGAGGCTAGATCTTTCAAATTTACTCGTCTGGAGTTCGCTAAAGTCTAGTTGAAACTAGGACTTGATAGATTGGATTCTTGAAAGAGTTTGATTATCTCTTGGTGCCCGCTCTGACCCACCGACCGTGTGATTTGCATGATCGCTTTTGTCCGAATATGCAAGATACAACTGAATTTGTAAGCTTCAACAGCAGCCCAAACTGCATCAGCCCAGCCCAAACAAGGGGAGGCATTGTCTGGCGGGTTGAACGTGGGTTTCGTCCAGACCAATTAAAATCTATATCTAATTGGGCTTTGCCACTTTAAGTCGATAACAATCAATTCTTTAAATTTTGACTAACCCATGCGAGCGATTCAATCTAGTAAATATGAACTAAAATTTGGTTTTTCACACCGCTCCTTAAACTCAGTGACCCTTATCACAAGAAACATTAGAATAGAAACAATTATACAAGAAGAAACCAGTAAATCACTCACTATCGAGCACACCAATCCTCAGATGCTTTTAACCTCATCAGGAACTGCTTCCTTCAGAATAAATGACTCAAACATAGTTTTCACTAAAAATTACAGCAGCAGCAACCCTATTCATTTAGGGGTTAACTTGCTCATGTATCGCCTTATTCCCTTCCTTTCAGCTATTGCATATTGTAGCAGTCCACCCTTTCAACGGTACAACTTTCAAGCTTTTCCCTTTCATCATCTGGAGGGCTCGTGAGAACTCTTGATCCCAGTGTTCAGCTTATCTTTGTACTTTCAGCAGACTTAAAATTCTCTACCACACTTGTTCTGAGAAAGGATATTAAAAGAATCGTAACTCAAAATTCTCTTCAAATTATTCCCGAGCAACTTTTAGTTTCTTAGCGGGGTTTTTCTGTGTGAAATTGGTCCAACAGAAGAATATTGATTCATTTTTATCTGTTTCAGACAGTCGTGTTCTTTTTTGTCATGATTATTCAAGCATGGCAATTTTATGCTAGGCAAGGTAGATTTTTTCCATTGATTAGCAAGTTATTATCTCCTGTAATACTTGATAATGCTTTGGTCCTCTTGATCAACTAAACATAGACCAAAGGCCAAAAATCAAATTATTAACGGAGAACCATAGGATGTGGTTGCGGCGTGAGCTAAAAATGAAATCACCATGCAGATGGAACATCCTGTTGAGAAGACATTCCTTAGCATCCATTTCCTCTGAGGCGAGAATTCATTGAGCGACCATCATATTCCACACAATTTACTGCTCTAATCGTCTTCTTCATGCGGCATAGTTGTGAGCATGTCAAGAAAGAACTCAAGCAGAGACACAATTGAAGAGTTAATCAGATCAATCAAGAACTGCAACTATCTTGGTTTACCTTATGGAATTGTGAAATCTTACTTTAAGAGATCCACATGATTTTTATTCGCTGACATTGTGATGGCACGTCATTACACAACTACGAAATTGCAAAGAAGCTGCAGCAGGGGAAGCACTTACATGGTATGACTGGAGATGGCAAGAATGAAGCCCCTGCTTTGAAGAAGGCGGACATTGGGATTGCAGTTGTTGATGCCACCGATGCTGCTGGAAGGGCTTGGACATTGTCCTCGTTGAAACGGGCTTGAGTATCATTATAAGCACTATGCTGTCCAGCTGGGCTATATTTCAAAGAAAGAAGGATTACATTGTATTTGGATTGCGTTTGCCATGGATAATGCACCGAGGCTCTGCATATTGCTATTTGTGTTCCTTGCTTGCTATGAGCTGACTAAAACTTCGCAGATTTACGCCGTCTCCATTACAATAGGTATTATGGTAAGTGTCCTACCTTCGATGCAGACTCAAGGTAATAAAGTATTCCCTTATGAAAGTTCATGCATCCAGTCTTTGGCAGTTTGGCTTTATGTTCGTTGCTTTGATCTGGAAGTCTGACTTTGCGTACTTTATGGTTTTGATCATTGCCATATTAAACAATGATAAGAAATTATGGTTTTTTTTGTTCATATACTCCCGGTTTTCAACATAGCAGAAAAGACCAGTTTGACTAGTTTTTTATACCAATCTCAGGAACGATCGTGACACTCTCCAGAGATTAAGTGAAGCCATCTCCCTAGCAAGATAGCTGGAAGTTGAAAGATAATTTTGCCAACCGGAATTGTTCTTGGGGGTTACCTAACACTAATTTTGAGCCATAAATGATGCAGACTTCTCGGTAAGAATCTGTTTCCAGTGTGGTTTTCTACTTCTGTCTCTCGTGTATATCTTTTGTTGAACTATTGGAACAAGAAGTAATTAAACATCGCCACCTTATTCTATGGTGCAGGAGAAGTTCGGTGTAAAATCAATCAGATATAACCCTGATGAAATGATGGCCCTATACTTGTGAGTGAGTATAGTTAGCCACGCTTTAATATTTGTCACATGAATAAGCAGCCGGTCCTATGTTGAACGCCTGGGACTTTTCTAGGTCAGCGCATTCGTAGTTGCTCAGCTGGTATGAATTTTTCGGTGGTCATAGTCTGTTCACTTTCTACTGGGTTCATAAGTCTACTGCAGAACCTTCTACTCACAAATTTGATTGGAGTCCGGTTGAAGTGAGAACTACAGATTTATTAGCTTTCATTGATGGTGGTTAAAAGTCCTCAGAAAAGTTTGGACAGCAATAACTTAATCACCATTCAACAAAATGCTTCCCTGACGCAAAATATTTTATGGACAGGTTGCAACAATTGTAGCGGTTTTAGGCAAATTGTGGTTTCACAAGGATAAAAGGAACTGGATGGGGTTGGGCCAGTGTCATCTGGCTTTTCAGCTTGGTGACATCTATTCCGCTTGATACTCATAAGTTTGCGATCTGCTACCTTCTGAGCGGGAGAGCATGGAATTCCCTTTTGGAGAACAAGGTATTTCCACGGAGAAAGAGGCACCGCCATGGATTATGTATTATGAAAAAAATCCGCATTCTGTTAATTTTGGACAATTTTATCACGCAGACTGCCTTCACTTCTAAAAAAGACTATGGCAAAGAAGAGCGAGAAGCTCAGTGGGCAACTGCTCAGAGGAGTCTGCACGGCCTTCAGCCTCCTGAAACCAGCAACCTATTCTCTGACAAGAGTAGCTACAGGGAGCTTTCAGAGACTGCAGAGCAAGCCAAGCGACGAGCTGAGGTTGCGAGGTGAGCACCTTGATTCTCATACTTCAACACTCGTAAGGAAAATGGTGTTATTTACTGAAAAACATAGTTCCACCTTCTTCGCTTCCGTACCTGTTTGCTTGCCTAATAACTGAAGTTCAAAGGCCGTTCTGTATTTAACTGAGTTTAGGCGCCTTACTGTCTCGAAACAGAGTTTAAACCATTCGCTGCTAGCAATTCCTTTTCACCGTTTAAGTCCTATATGCGATGGTAAGACAGAGTGAATCTGTTGTTGCAGGCTTCGCAAGCTACACACTCTGAAGGGCCATATTGAATCCGTGGTCAAGCTCAAAGGCCTGGACATCGATTCCATTCAGCAGCATTACACATTCTGAAGGGCTTTTCATTCGAAGCAGAGGAGATCATATCGTGAGAAATGGAAAGTGGTCTTTAGGATTATGATGACGAAGAAGCCTATTAAACTTTTATTAGTCTATAGGACGACAGAAACCGATGTCGCTAGCAGTCAGGGTCGTAGATTTTTTGCTGTGACCAGTTTAATGCATGAGGGCTGCTTTCTCTTTGACAGAACGAGATTTAACTTTTCGTTTCAAAGTAGCCATGTTCAAGTCGGTTGGTGAATCTTACTTGGATCTTGATGATTATGTTTAGCTTGAAGCATGATCTTGTCAACAATTCTCGAGTGATCTGCCTGGTGTAAGGAAAAAAAAAAGTTTTTGGCGTTTAGTAAGTCTTTTTGGTCAAATAAGTGACTACCAGAAAAGGTTTCACGTGAATCTCCACGTTTCTCTTTTTCCTTTTATGTGCAGCCGAAGTATTGATGAATTATAACGAGAAAAGACGTGCCTTTTAAGGATTTATGCTATTTTTTTTCCTAGTTAACAAATAACAAAGATGAAATATTTTCTCACACTTAATCCTTTAAAAGTAGATGGAAAGACGCATTATTTGTACGAATTGTAAGATGGGGAGTGGTTGAGAAGGTCAAAAAACTTCTAACATGGTGAAGGAGGTAGAATGAATCGAATTGTGCACCGAATAAATAGACAGCAATTTTGTAATATATATACATATATGTAAAAGTTGGAATTAATTCACAAAGGCACATAGTAACGTTTTAGCTTTATCTAAAGTTAAGCATGCTTAGGTGGGGGTACTATCCACCTGTACGCCAAAAGGCAAAACTATAAGGCTTAGTTATGGGATGAGTCAAAACGAATAATATCTTAGTGAGTTAATCCAATAATGTTACAATACGGTATTGGAGTAGGACCCCCTTTAGTAGGTATGTGGTTCGGAAATGAATTACATGGAAGTTGGTAGGCCTATAATAGATTCGATGAGAGCAAGGAGTGGTTGTTGGAGCCAGGACAGTGGACAAGGAGTGGCTTCTAGTAGGTTTCTAAAATAGTGAAGAGAGCAAGAATAAACTGAACTATGCACCAAATAGGCGAAGAGATACTCTAGAATAAATATGTCAAAACTGAAATTAATTAATGGAGGCGCCTTTTGAGGTAATGACAATACTTAGTTTTCAAACTCCATAGTTAAGCGCGCCCAAATGGGAGCACTACCAACATGAGTGACCTTCTTGAAAAGGTGTCCGCAAGGACAAAACCGGAAGCTTCGTATGAAATGAGCTAAAATGGACAAATACCTCAATGAGTTAATCTATGGAAGCCACATGAATAGTGATGTATTATAAATAGATGTAACTCTAATATGAATTAACATGCTACTAACTTAGTGATTGCAACTTTTGACTGAAAGACACTATTTGCTAATTAATTTTAGAGTAGACAACAATAAATTGAGTGATGAAACTTAAAGTAGATTGACATGTTGTGGCTCATGATTATGAGATCTATATTATAGTAAGAATAGATAAAAATATGTTGAAAACACATTATATTTTTATACGTAGTAGATATTATGCAGATTCAAATAAGCCCTTTTAAATTCTTTCAAACATATGATGGTGAAAAAGTATGAGAAAAGACAAGAAATTTTCATTTCAAAACAGAAAGTAAAACAATTTCCAAGTTCCAAAAGAACGATAACACAATTAGAGCAATTTTCAAGAAAATATAATAAAGTTTATAGAGAAATATTTGGTACCATTATAATTAGCAAGAAAATTACCAATAAGCGTAATAAGTTTATAGAAGAATCTTTAAAGAATTATAATTACTTAAAATGTTAAATGGGTAAGAAAATAAACTTATACCATGTTATTGTAGGCCACGAAAATGGTATCGAAGATCTCCATAGCTAGAATCAAGAATACATATAATCAAGTAAAAGAAATTTATGCGTTCGATTTGGAATCCATTGTTCATGATGCAACAATAATGATCTAAAGCTTAAGTGCTTCTTCGCTATTGTCTTTTATATCATTGGCTCAATGAGACTGCTCACTTTCAGCATTTAGTAAACACTCCTTATAGAGTTTTAAATAATACGCCCTCTCATTACAAGTCGAGTTTTATTCGGTTCATACTAACCACTTCCATATTAGACCAACTTAGAATCTTTATATCTCACCTTATTAGACTAATTCCATAAAATAGTAAATTATAATATCAATTAATGTAGCTCACAATAGGAAAACTTTTACAGTTATAAACACAATCCCATATAACATATGTTTATATTAGCATGGTGTTGTATTAACAAATGTGCAAGCCATTGAGAAAATATAAATTTATTAGCAGGATAGTGGGTGTCAATAAGATTGCATCATAAATTATATATTTTAATAAAACATTTTCCATTCTTTTAATTCGGAATAATATCCAGTTTAAATAGGAAATTAAATTAACTAGAGTTTAACCTTAGCATCACAAAAGAGATTATTGGACTTAGTCATGCATAATTGCATGTATAATTATATATCCAACCATGTATTTCCTAAAACAGATTTTGAATTTCTAATGTCAAAGCAACATAATTTACAACCAAATAGTTAGAAATTCGCTCTAGACGTAATGTTCTCTTTCAACTTCTCTTTAGCTTTCAATGGTCTTAACGTGTGATGGGTATAAGGCTCATCAATCATCATTTTGGCCCCAGCTACCTCAACATATTCACCCTGGTCTGTATCGTTCTCGTATCGCTCCACAAGGGTTACGTCATGTTTTCTATGCTTTCTTTCTCTTTCAAAATGTTTTCATGCTTGGTTGCCACTGTTGCCAAGTGGAGAAGATCATTAATTTATCGTCCTACCATCTTTTCTCTGATAGAAAACTTGAAACCTGCCAGAGCTACATCCACAAGGGATTTTTCCAGTAAAGGCGGAAGGCATCGCTTCCTTGCCTTTTTGAACCGAAATATGAACTGATCTATCAACTCATCATTTTACTGCTTCATAGACACATCAGGGATGGATCTCTGGAATTGTTCATGAAATAATCTTTCCATTTATTCCCATGAATAGACGGAAATTGGTGGCCTGTATGGAATAGGCGCCAGAATAGTCTGAGGCATCAAGCTGGAGATGCCATCGACAACTCAGCGCGTCCAACCTTTTCGTCAGCGGGCTGTGGTGGTGAATTATTCCCACCAGTATCAGTGGTATCGAGTTGACTCCCTGTACGACGTGTCGTTTTATTTCCTCATATCACCAACACTGATTCTATCGTGTGTGCCAAAAAGATGTTTCGTCGAAATTTTCCAATATGAAATATCTTTCACCGAAGGTTGTTTTTCAATTATAATTTGAGGAAATTAAGGTTATGTGCTAATTTTGGATAGAAAATATTACAAACAAACAAAAATCAACTCTTTACCAAAAATAAAAAAAAACAAACAAACAAAAATCAACTTCTTCGATCCAAACAATATTGTATAATCTCAAACCAAGTCGGAATTAAATCGACGACGGGGCTTGAAAATTATGAATTCGATAATGTCACAAGGTGTGCAAACAAATTATATGAAATTTAATTGATGTCACAACACTCACCATGATAAAGATATATGTCAGAATTTAATCAATGATGTAGATCTTACAATATACAACGTCTATATAGCCCATGTGTAGAAAAACGAAACCAATTGTTAACTAAAACGTGGCGAATTAGGGTAGTTGAACTGCACGGCCTCATGAAAATTTGTACCGAGGAACTTCAATTTTTATGTTTGACGCTCGCTAAGCTTTGCACGGTAAATATGATAAGAAATTATTGGAAAATAAATTTACCATGCTCTATAATCACTTTTACGTGATGACTAGGGTCAAAAAATAAAATGTAAGAAAGCTTTTTAAATCTTTGAAAATGATAAGGTGTTAGTGACTGTCATAATATATTAGAATTTTTTGTTTTGAACTATATTAGAGCTTCTCACACGCCATGATTTCAAAAGTTTAATCATTGATGATTGTTTTGGATGGGTTGGTTGCGAATAATGTTGGAGCCATAGTATCGAAAGTGTGAATTGTTTGATAATAATATTATTTATATGTCTTTAACCTTTTCCCTGGACTCGAGATATTCCCGCTTGTTATATATGGTTAGAATAAAACAGAATAAAATAATATACTTGCGACATCTGAAGCAATCTGTGAGAGAGAGACGCAAGAGCCAATTATTTTACAATTTTTTTTTTCATTTCGTCTCTATACTTTTACTTTTACTTTGTTTTCTAATCAAGTTCTTATATTTTTAATTTAAAAAAAATTATATACTGCAACATCTGAAGCGATCTGTGTGAGCGAGAGACAAATGCAAGAGCCAATTATTTTACAAAAAAATTTACTTTTCGTCTCTATACTTTTTACTTTATTTTTACTTTGTTTTCTAATCAAGTTCTTATATTTTTAATTTGTCTAATGAGGCATCTTACTTTTTTCACAATTTTTTTAATCAAATCCTTTTGACATCAAATTTGGCCGAATCTAGCTGACATGACCATCAAGTGATATAGTAGTGAGTACACTGTGATTAAAAATTTTCCAACGTAGTCATCCACATGAGCGTCAACAATGGGTAATGAGTCATAATTCAATACTATCTATATTGGCTATTTTTTCACACACACGCATCCATGTGTGCATCTATATATTTTTCACATCATACTTTGGGGTCATTTGATGCCACATCTCCCAAATTCAGTTTTATTTTGTGTCATATAGACTTGATCTAAAAATTTGTGAACTAGAACTTCTTGATTGGACAAACTAAATGTACATAAATTTGTCTAGAGAAAGCATGGAGTATGTCCACGATAGATAAGATTTTTCGTCCGCTTTTTGTGAGGTTCACAACTGTTAATGCATTTTATTTCCATTGATTTCTTTTTGAGGTTTTGAAATACATAAATGTTATTTTTTTAATATTTTAATTACATGTAGATTCAACTTTTAATTCCCTTCAATGAGAGAGTGGGTAAATACTTCAAAATAATAGGGTGATGCTTATTTCTTAGGTAAAAACTTGCGAGTTGAGGGACATTTCTTTTATAACTGAGAATGTTACCCACTTCATTGAGATTTACTTGACTTAAATATTTTTCTTTAGACATTTAGGTTGCATATGGAAAAAATTACTAGCAAGGCGAAGAAGTTGCTAAACTATTAAGGTACCTTCTGTTGATGGAAAGTGTCTACGAGGGCTGACCACCGGGCTGCATTGGCCCAAGCGTGGGCCTGGGCCTTTTTTTTTTTTTTTTTAAACTCTAAAAGTAAAACTTTTGAAAAAAAAGTACAAGATTTAAATTTAAAAATTGCGATATTGAAAAAAATTGCATGAAATTGAAATACAATATTTGTTTATGCAATATCAAGAGCAATACATCAAACATTTTAAGTATGCGGCAATAGTATACTATAAAATTATTTAAGATTTGATATTAGGGACAATACGAATAGAGTCTGATGTCGTCCAGCTTGATCCACGTAACCAAGAAAGCAGACACAACAGAAAAGACAAGTGGAATGTCCCGTAATATTCATGGCCAATCCTGTTGGCTTGAAGAAAGAATCACAGCGGGAAGTGGCCAAAGGGTCAAAAGCACGTTACTTAGGAAGCATAGAAAGCACTCCCGCAAGCAATTCCTTCTTTTCGGGGCTTTGGGACACCACTTTGTATGACTCAATCAAGAGTCTGGGGAATAGTTTGGTGAAGTAAGCATCCAAACCATTAGGATCCGATCCGAGGATCGCCTGTCAGAATCATCAAAGCAATAAAAGATATGAGCCTTGTACGCATGCGGCAGTAAATATCTCCACTGTTCCAGAGAAAGAGAGAGAGCGAGAGAGTACCTTAACTTTTTCTGGAGCTTCCTTTAGGTGGCTAAACTTATTTCGCACAGCTCTCAGTAAGTCTCTGACACTGCTTTCGTCATAGGGCTTACGTCTGTGTTTACGTAGGTCGTCCATAACATCTATATCTATTTCCTTTATCCAATTCCCGTCAAAAACCAATTGCGCAATGTTCTCCAATTCTTTGAGAAGATCTGAATTGCCTTTCCCCGCTCCCGGTTCTACTGCATCGCTGATGTATCGAAGAAAGGTCAGTCTGTTGAACTCCAAAAAAATGGCTGCTGCAGCACCTCCAATGCCGTTGGCCTGCTAGTAATAAAAAGTAATTTACTATTGACCCAACATTTCAAAGAAATCAATCACACAAACAATACTAAGATGGACTGAGTTCTTGAGTTTAAAAGCATCACAAGTTTGGCAATCGTGCAATCTCCAAAGTAATTAAAATTGCATTAACTCAATGAAAGAGTAACCAAAATGTCTGACAACTTCCATGCACTTCACAATTCACGAGTCTGGAATGAAGGCAGTTGTTTGACTACAACAACAACCCAGGAATTATTTACTCCAAGTACCTTAAATTAGCAATCTAATCATCTAGTCCCTAGGATTCTTATTTCGTAGTGAGCATCATATGCTAAACCCTCGGAATCTTCATACAAAATCCTTTTCGGTGCATATATAGCAAATCTAATTCCGCGCTAGAAATGATTGCAATTTATTTGTTCGTGGCCGGGTAACAAACTTATAGCCCTAATTACTAGGCTTCCGACAATGATCATCTTTCATTAGAATATTACAATTGTCAAATGCATTTAGGCTATCGCATAATCAACCTTTTCTTCGGCTTCTATTGTCAATTGCCAAAAGAAATAAGTGGGATCTACACATTTTTTGCTCATCAAGTAGAGCCCACAGCAGGAAAGATATTTAAGCCATGTTGGAGGAGTTCTAGGGCACCTTTAATGCTCATGAGATTAAGTGATGCAGGAAAATGGAAATCGGTCAACTAAATGGTTGTAAAATCTATAAAATGGCAGAATAAAAATGGTAGTGATGCAAATTAACAATGACAATACACTCACCTCAATTTGGAATCTTGGCTTAGTAAACGTGAAATTGAATCATGAGCTTCCGGCATATCTATCACCGAGGGTAGGTCTGGATTGTTGGAAACAATGTTTTCACCAGACAGATGTCTTCCACGAGTGACGCAAAAGAACAAGACACAACCTAAACTAAGCAAATCCATTGCCTGCGTTTGGTGCCCACCATCACGAGACACTTCAGGTGCTTGATATCCTTTGGTTCCACAACCTGCAAGACAGACGACGAAGATCAATAAAAGAGCCCTCATCACTTGGACAAAATATAGATGGATATAATTGATTCACCCATCAACGAAGGGAGACCATGGCAAAGACTGTTAAATCTCCACAAACTTTACCACGACATAAGAAGCAATACAAAGCAACCTAACTTCCAACATAATAGTCTTCTTTAAAAGAAGAGATTGTTCTAACAAAGTAAAATTGCAGTTTTAAAATTTTTAGCCATGAATCCGAAGATGATTTACCACTGTATAGATTCAGATTATGCACGGATCAATATTGAGGAAAAGAAGATCAAGGGTCTGAACAAAGCTATCACGAGCACTTACTAGTGGCATGATATCCCAAGGAAGATCTACCATTAGGAAGGCATCTGCTCATGCCCATATCAGATAGCTAAGCACGCAATGGATTCCTAGTAATCAACACATTTGTAGGCTTTAAGTCCCGATGGATTATTCCCAAGCCATGCAATTGGCTGAGTCCTGATACCATATTCCTGTATCATAATATAGAGAAGACATCATGACTTCAATCAAGAATGTGTCTGGAACCAAATAGTATCCTGGCCACTCAGAGGCATCGGATACATATACAAAGCCCTATCCTTTTGGAAATTAAGGAGTTTCTCTAACACACTAAGACCTAGTAAGGATGCCAAAAGTACACCAGAGAAAAAATCTATTACAGGTTCTTTACGTAAACTCTACAATGAAAAACTTGATACAGAATTTAATCACCGTATCAATCACATCAACATTTACCAATTTGAGTGCATGAGGATTCTGTAGTATTCACGAATCAAAAAGAAAGAAGGTATACTGATTTTACCAAGATGGGAAAACCAATGGATTTATCACTACGCAATTGATAATACCTAATTGATTTCCATGAGAAGAAAACTAAAGTTTAGCCTTGATAGTGAGATTGAACTTATCCTATAACTCTAGAAAGGAAGCTGCCAGGTTCAAAACTCAGCCCACCATGTTGATTTCATTAGGTTCACCACAGTCAAGGCAGTGGCCTAACAATTCCCTGTATCATGCATCACTTTGAAGTTTTTGCAGGAGAGCTATTAAGTCCTACGATTGGCACCTGAATCCCACTTAAGCCAGCAAGGACATGAATGTAGTGATCTCTATGAAATGCTTATGAATCACATAAAACATATGTAAGCAAGCTCAATACAAATACAAATATATGACAGTTGATTCTAGGTGTGTGGCAATAAGCAAGGTACTGCAATTATCTCTCTAATCATACCCTTTTGGCACGTCAAAACATAAAAATTACCTTGTTGGTTTCAATAACGTAGGTGAAGGATGACCATCTGCCCACCACAAGTTAAAATCCTGCATCGTATCCCTAACAGAAGCCTTTATTGATGCTGGATCATCAGGCAACTGAGGGTTATTTGAAGAATCTGAATATGCTTGAATTAAATCATCTAAGGTGCAAGTACAAAGCTCAAGTGCAAGACACACAGAATACTGGTCTCTCTCAAATCCATAATACCGAACAATATTTTCATATAGGTCAGATTTCCTCAAAATTTTCATCTCATTGTCAGCAACATCACGATGAACCCGGACAAGGCGTTTCACTGCAGCAGGCCGTTCTTCATATTTGCCCTCAATGACAATGGTCCCATTACTTCCCTTACCAATTATTTTACCTGATAGGTCGATTTTACCAATTTTTGACTTCCTGATATTGTCAATGCTGCCTTCATTTCCTGAAAAGACATGTTCCACCTTTTTGTCAGAAACTCTATAATTGATTTTCTTCATGTGATCTCTTGACAATCTACCTACATATATACCGAAAAACAAAATCATGAGATTTAGTATGGGATGTGCTAAATACCTTAAGTGAGTTAATTAAGGGGCAATGTGGTGACAAAGTGAAACCCCCTCACGTGTGACTCAAGGACAAAACACATGGAAGTTAGTAGGCCCATAATGACCCAGTTCAATGAAGGCAAGGAGTAGTTGTTAGGATGAAAGACAACTTAATATGGGATGGGTTAAACCAAACAGTATGTCGAGTGAATTAAATCTAGGGAGTCACCCGTAAGGTAAACATAGATAAAATTTTGGTACATGAGATTGAAATTAAACTGATAATGTGGGTTTTTTGAGGTCTTACGAGTGCCGGGAGAAGAGTCTTCTTCGGGTTTCTTGGTTTTAGAAGAAAAAATAAGTTGTTAACTTTCACTTTTTTAATGACGGAACTGAAGTCCTCCTTGAATATGTCCTCTTGGTAAAAAACCCACGAGTCGGTGAATTCGCTGGTAACTCTGGGTCGGGATTAAAAATGTCGTCCGTAATTTGATGACAGCATTCAAAGGGACTGTTCCTGGTCAAGACGAAGTGGTTTCTCTTCCAGAATAGATACTCAATTGAATAGAGGTTAGGCATAGGGATGCCCTGGGTGAGCCCAAATTGCCATGCACAATACTGCAGAGAGTACATTTCTAATCCAGGCTTGAGGTTCCCCTTTCACCCACAACTTTAGAGGAAGGTCCACAGGAGTAAAAACAGAGAGCCGGAATTTCTGTGTTCTGTTGGCGAAGACAAAGTTGAAGACATTGAAAAAGTCAAGGACATGAAGAGGGCAGAAGTCAGCTGTGACAAGCACATGGTCATAGAAGCCAGCTCCAAAAGTACTGAAAAGAAGAAACACCTGCAGGAATGGTTTTGAGCCCGTAACTCTATAGTCTACACGCATTGGTCTCTAGAAAATAAGGTTCAGCTGTAATATTTCTGGAGCGAGGCATGGCATGCTTGACGTCTGAAAAAAAAGAAGGGAAAAACAACTTTGCCCATGCCTGAAGGACCCAGAAATGACCGAAGAAGACATCGAATTTGTCCCCATAGATGGACATAGCTGCGGGATTTAGGCCCCCGTAGATAACAGCTAGTATGAGAAGCCCTAAAGCGAAAAGCTTGCTCTCAGTAAGGTAGAAGGCCAGGTTTGCTAAATCCTTGGAAACTCTTAGCGACGGGTGAAAAAAAGACGTATTTGGACAGCCAAAACAACGAAAAGGAAGCATGCTCTTTCTGGGTAACTTCGCTTGAGTCCTTGTAAAAATGGCTCATAAAGGATTCGTAAGAGATATCCTTCATGCATTCGAAGTAGGTACATTTGGCTGAATCCACAGAAGCCGGATTTTCACCCCATGGGCTAAGCCAAGTGATAGCAAATAAGTTTAAAAGGGTGATCGGCATTGGCCAAGAACGGAACAAGAAGACTGGAAGCTGGTTAGGCCACCCAAAAGACCCAAATCAAGGTTCTAGTCAAAACAAGAAAATTGGAAAGCCCCATCAATTTGGGTGGATTTCCAGGCTGATTCCTATTGGGAACTTATCCTTTATCCTTAAATACCATTAGAAGAGCGAATGGTCAAAGGAAGGAAAAGCTCTGAATCGTTGGAAAGGGGTGGTCCACATAAATCCAATAATGTGTTTCCACTGGAAAGGAAGTTTCTCTTCCTAGTATCAAGGAAAGCAACCTTGGAGGGACAAAGGAATTCGAGGCTTGATAAAGCAAGGGCCTGGTGGCTAGTAGGGGTCACTTCTAGAGTCATTAAGCAAACAGAGGCGACAATTGCCGTTATCCTTATCTTCCCGGAGTTGGTCAAAGCGAGATTGAAATGCCGAATGTGAATATGTTGTAGATTGATTCTTGGGCCAATTTCAACTTCAACGAGCAGAAGAAGATCCAAATCCAGGAAAAGGTAAATGTCCTCGACAGGTTCGTGGTGAAGAAGAGAGGTAAAAATACAATCTCGGCTTGACGTAAAAAAGAGCAAATCCCGAATAGTGGCTCTATAGGCTGACAGGTGGCAGTTATGGCAGGCAAATCTCGCTTTATCGTGCTACGTGTCCAAATTAGACTGGAGAAGGTAAAGTGATTGTTGGGATAATGGAGTAGCTATACCAGCATTCTACCAGAGCTATGAAAGACTAAATAGCATCAATATCGACATGTGGTGCACGATATAATACGACACAATATGACATAATAAGTTAATATATCGTTTCTCAACAAGTAAAGAATTTTGATATTGAGACATGTTTTGTATTAAATGTATATTTATAAATATATATGATAAATTATCATTTATATAATTATTTTAATCAAATTAATTCGATTCAAATTTATAAGTAAATAATAAAAAAGATCTTAGAATAAATTTATATTAAAAATATTAATTCATCATTTATTCATATGATTCATTACTTTAATTGATTCGGTCCGCCTTTATATAGCCTTGTACACAATAAGTGTTATCTTCTAAGTCACAAACTTCAATTGCCTTTTAGATTCTTAGCTCTGTTGTCATGATCTTTAACAGCATGTTCTTATCCACAACCAGTCGTAATCTTCTCTAGCTTTCTCTTGGTTGGACTTTCTTCAGACGTAACTGCCTCAGTCTCCCTTTCATAGATGGAATAATTGACTGTCCGACGCCCATCTTGCAATGGGCACTCACTGATTCAACCTCATAACTTAATTTTTGTTGATGAATTAGCCCCAACATTTCTGCTAAACCTTAGATCATTTTTTTTGTGTCAACATATTCCCTTTTAAAGGAATTAAAAGATTTTTTTTTTAATTCTTTGAAATATATAGTAATGTCATGAGTTACTCTTTCACCTAGGAACTATCGATACTTTTCGAGGGTCTTCATGTCGTTTCGGACATTTCGACACTCTCGAATACTCTTCACTTGATCAACACGTGTTAAAAAATTTGACACCTAACCAGCTCTCCAGGACACTCTTCGACACATAACATGCAAGTTCAGAATTCTAACATGTGATTTCGACAGACTAGAACAATTTCAAAATTTTCAATAAATAGAAGGTTAAAATTTATATATGTAAATAAATAAAAAATAATAAACACTTATCAAATTTTTCTGCAATTTAATTCATAGATTATTTATTCGTACTGTCAATTCTTTATTATTTTAGTTAACATTTGTAATTTGTCCCATATTTATCGTTTTCTGTCCGAATCGCCACAAAATCCAATTTACTTTAAAAAACCAAAAATCTAACCTCTGGTTAAAAGTCTTTTATCGACAACCACTTTCGGCGAAACAAGAATAAATGGGGTTAATGATGTTTGTCGGTGCTTGTGGACTATATTCTTAAGGATCGTATGTGATTACTATGGCTAGAGGAGCAATGGCCCAAAAAAATTTGTAAAAAATTTAACCAGTTCCAACAACAACAGCATAGCTTGAAATAATTCCTTAACCGCCTATCCTTGTGGTCTGGCAGATTTCTAGCGATGACCTCTTTCAGTGTTCTACATTTCAAGTTTGAACTCATACTTAATCTTATAGAACAACTCACATAGGCATACCTTCGTATATGGGTTCGATGCCCTTGAAAAAAGAAAGTTTGGTTTTAGTTGGTTTGCTAGACTCCCCCTGTGACAAAACTTGTGTAAGCATGAATTTAATGCATCAAATAAGATTTCTACCATGTGTCAAATGTTTATAAAGATAGATGCTTAGATTCGAACAGATTGAACATGAAAAAAGACCAAACGAGTTTTGAGATCTCATTGACATTATTGATCAGACTATGTACTTGGAAGAGTAGCTCATCAAACAAGTCTAAATTACAAGAGAACGGTTTGGAGAATGGAATACCTTCTATAAGCCACTCCTCCCAATTTATTCACAGCACTTTGGATTTAGAATTAACTTGAACATAACAGAAGCAACACATAAAAACTTTAAGATACCAGTACAGCGGTCAGCGCTTTTCGCACCTCAACAAGGTTTAAGATGCCAATACACCGTTCAATGTTCTGGATTGAGTATGTAACAACACTTCCAGAAAGCACGATTATGCTAACTGGCACAAATAGAACTCTTTGGTTGTGTATCGCAAAAACATACTAAAAAAAGAAAACTAAATGCCCTTTTAAAGAAGAAAAAGAAGTGGAGTCCTTACATGTTTCTTCCCATTAAAGAAGTTGAAAGAAATATAAAGTCTTGAAGATTCAAATTTCATTTGACAAAATTATTCTGCATGTGTTAATGGGAGAAAATATCCTGTAAATCGTAATTCATCGTGACATGCATTTTTGTTATTATTAAGCAATTCATTCATGTTTGTAAAAATTCCAGACATGTCCAGTGGGAAAATCAATAGCGCTGGTTACCTCGGATGAGCTTTCCGCCTCAGTTATTGAACCGCTTCGCTCCTCGGAGAGAGACCAGTGATAATCCACACCATCAAAATCAACATGAATCTTCTGACAGCCATCAATTCTAAAGTCTTTCAGCATCTTCAGTTTTGATTCATCAGGAAGTCTCCCAAGACTTCAACAGTGTGAAATGTTTAATGATGCTAAAAAGATCAAATTATCCAGCTCATTCACCTGCTGCAGGTCGCAGTGAGATACTGTGAAAACTCGCAAGGATTTGAACTTCCCGAGGCCTGGAACTTCCGTTACTGCACAGTCAAAAAGCTCGAATTTTGACGGGAGCACCAAATACGAAAGATCTGGCATTGTCTGCGATTTGTAATGGCAAAGTGATAGAGTGAATAAACCCTGAGGAAGCGGTGGTAGCTTTTCTAAGTGAATGCAGCAAAGGGAGAGCTTCCTGAGCTTATAAAGGTAATGCAACCAACGGGTAGTAGTTGGATCTTTAACGCAGATAGCTGCAATATCTTCAGCTCTAACAATCTCTCAAGCTGCAAAGTGCATTCTTTCTCCTCAATTTTATCTTGAACTGGTAACACCGGATCCTGGGATCTTCACCCAAGAATAACTCCCCTAACTTAACCAGACTACTGATGTCTGGGATCCTGTCCATCAATTTAGAACTGAGAGATAGGCTTATTAAACTGGAAGGAAGTTCGGGCACTTCACAAAGCTGGTCACAATAAAGCAGATAAAGTGTTTGGAGATTGGGAAGTCCAGAAATGCTATCTGATAGACCATAAATCCGAGAGTATCTAAGTTTCAAGACCCTTAATGTGGAAAGCATCTTAATTTGTCTAAGAATTTTCCCCTCCAAACTCCAACATCCCGAAGCGTGAAGCTCTTCAAGCCTCTTCAATTTCCATATAGCGGGAGGCAGCTTTCTTACAAAAGTAGAATCAATTTTGAGCATTCTTAAAAGACTTGACTCATTGACGGTATCAAGTAATTCATCAATCCCAGTGCTTGATAGGTTTAGTTCACTCAACAAAGCCAAAGTCCCCATGGACGTTGGCAAGCTCAATATCAACCTACAATTACTTATTGACAAGTATTGCAGCACTCCTCTAACTCTTCAGACAGAGGAAATTTAGTTATTTCTGTACCATTCTGTGTGAGGACTTCTAGAGATTTTACATGGCTAATCGATACCATTCTGTGCGAGGACTTCTAGAGATTTTACATGGCTAATTGATTCGGTCAGCTGGATCAATGGACAATTGCGAGCACCGAATCCTTTAAGCTTTTGCAAATGACGGATGGAGGCAGGAATCTCTTGAATGACGGTTTCATCGATAAGAATATCTTCCAAGGATATGAGGGAACCCAGCTCAAGGGGCAACTTTGAGTTCAGTGCAAAACCTTAAATTCAGTGAAACCAAGCACTGCAGACTTTTTACCGATGGACCAATTTCATCCAACCACATGCATCTTTCAAGAATCAATCTCTCTAAACATGTGAAATGAGATAAGTATGGAGTTTTGATTCTATCATAAAGTAAAATAAGAAAAGAGTTAACTTTTCCTCAACAATTTGACAAATGAAATTAGAAATAATATACTTCTCTACCTGGATTTGAATCCAGCCATTCCATTTTTCATGGATCATGCTCCGGGAAAGACCTAGAATAACCAACTCCTCCAAATCCAAATTCTTACGATGAAGATTCCGAGGACAACCTTGCCAATAGAGCCATCTTAAAATTGACAGATGCCCCTTGAAATTTCCAATGAGGTCCGCCTGATCCAATCGAAGGAATCTTATGCTCGACGTCCCCACAAAATGTGCTGGTCCAAAACTGTGATGTGTCTGACTACCAAATTCGAGAAGAACTCCCTTAAGTATTTCCGTTCCCTGCACGTAGAATGTAGGACTTAGGTTACCAAGGGACTTCAAACTAAAGAAATCATTTTCTTAAGGATCAATTTATTTAAAAAAAATGAATTAAAAAAAATTCTTGAAAGTGCTTGCTTTCATCTCTCACAAAAACAAATGAACAATAAATATTTTTATTATTCATGAACATACATATAAATTGTTATCGATAATGAAAAAATTTCATTAACTAATTATTTCAAAAAATATAAATAATCATTTTTAGGAAAATATTTTTCAATTTTTTGTGGAACATACGCACCATAAGGTATTTTTCCTCTATGAAAAGAGGAACGTGAGTTGTAAGGCATACAATTGTAAGGTTAAAACAGTGATGAATTTGTATCTTACTTTTTCATTCTTCAAAGACATCCAAGGCTCTCTTGTGACTCCACAATCCCATCGCACTTTTCGGGTTCAAGATTTTCCTAGGTAGGGCAATATTCCTACCTAGGTCTCAAAGTTCATCGTGCATCCATAGCTTACCATTCTCAATCTTAACAATAGACAAGTGCCCTTTAATATCGATCCACGGTCTGCCCACGTGTAGCATGCAACACTTTCTTCTCCAGTTAAGAAACAAGCAATGTCCAAATCTCTCTCTTTGCTTATCAAGTAATTCATCAGTGATTGCCTTCAATTTCTGTTGAATTCGTGGCCCAGGTACTTTTTCCAATTCGCCTACTTTTTGCAACTGGTTTAATGTCTGCTCCCACTTGCCCTTGGTTTGAGAATATAGATACAACCCAACAACTCACTTGTCAAAGGATGTCAGTCAACAGTTGATACTATTTCTTTGGACAGAGTATCAAATCATTTATAACAGGCCTCTCCTGAAGGCATGGGTGTGGAAAAGTTTAAGGGCATCACTTTTTTGTATGCCCCCGACCTCGTGAATTCAGAACCCTTCAAACTCAGCTAAAGCTTGTACTTTTTTTGTGGTAATTATGATCCTGCTTCCAGAGCCTAACCAATCACGATTTATTAGAATTTGTTCAAGTCGAAAGCGTGCTCCAACGTCATTGTAACAATGAGAAATTTCATGCGGTCGAATTGGTCTTTAAGAATCAAGCGATGTTCGTGTAGTAGGAATACATGACATAAGGGGCACTGAGAAGACTATAATTGCAAAGCTCATCTGCACAAGAATGTTTCATCTCTTTGATAGTTGGAGCTTTCTGGAAAGCGTTAGAGAATATGAAGAAAGACAAGTAGGTTTAAAAAATTTTTGCGAGGTCAATTGTTTTCTGACCTTCTAGGTGAAACACATGGACAAATTGACAAATTTTGCGAGGTCAATTGTCTTTGAGAAGCTCGGTCCTCTCTTCAAAAGAACTAATTTGTCCATGTGTTTTACCTAATTGACCTCGCAAAATTTTTAAACCTATTTATCTTTTTTCATATTCTCTAACGCTTTCCAGTAATGCTCCAACCATCAAAGAGATGAAACATTCTTGTGCAAATGAGATTTGCAATTGTGGTCTTCTCGATGCCCCTTATGCCATGTATTCCTACTACACGAACATCGCTTGATTCTTAAAGACCAATTCGACCGCATGAAATTTCTCATTGTTCTTAATGACGTTGGAGCACGCTTTCGACTTAAACAAATTCTAATAAATCGTGATTGGTTAGGCTTTGGAAGCAGGATCATAATTACCACAAAAAAAGTACAAGCTTTAGCTGAGTTTGAAGGGTTCCGAATTCACGAGGTCGGGGTCATGCAAAAAAGTGATGCCTTTAAACTTTTCCACACCCATGCCTTCAAGAGAGGCCTGTTATAAATGACTTTGATACTCTGTCCAAAGAAATAGTATCAACTGTTGACTGGCATCTTTCGACAATTGAGGTTGTTGGGTCGTATCTATATTCTCAAACCAAGGGCAAGTGAGAGCAGACATTAAACCAATTGCAAAAAGTAGGCGAATTGAAAAAAGTACCTGGCCACGAATTCAACGGAAATTGAAGGTAATCATTGATGCATTACCTAGGAAGCAAAGACAGATATTTCTGGACATTGCTTGTTTCTTCATTCTTCATTAGAGAGGACGAAAGTATTGCATGCTACCTGTGGTCTGACTGTGCTGACTGTGGTTCTGCAAGCGGATCGGTAAAAGCTGCTCGTGGACTTGTCAACCAGGTATCTCTGTTCAACGCCCTCAACACATTTGCGACAAGTTCATCGATGAGCGAAGCGACAAGTTGATCGATGAGTGAAGCATCTGTGCCAGTGCCAAGGCTGTATCATGCATGCACATGGGCTTTAGTCACACGCACAAAGATTAATGTAAGTCCAACAATTTCTGAACTCTGAAGCAGTTAGCAAGAAAAAGTCCACGCTTTCCTTTAAAAAACTATCATACATCGATCAGCTTTAGACAAACAGGCCATGCAATTAGCGGCACGTGTTTTTGCTAAATCAATACAGACAAAGCACGGTATAATGAGATGCAAAGGTTGTCAGTTGCATCCACAGAAATTAAGCAAATCGGTATCACTCTACACTGGCATTTTCTTGCAAGAGTTAGATTTCCTGTGGATGCAGATTCCAAGAGGAAGAACATTCTCCTGGACCATATTGACATAAAATCAAAACTATAACCGCTGCCTCCCATTTAATGCAGTGATCCAACATGGAAAAACTGAGTTATGAGATACGTGTAACACTAGAACGCTGAAATTTGTCAACAAAACCGAAACACTAAGTAATGTGGCAAGCGGGGAGTAAGAATGTAGACAAGCGGATCATATTCAGTACCAGATCAGAGTGAGTTACATCAGGTATTGATACACCTAGCAGCATTAGTCTAATTAGATTAACTTAAATTGAAGTGAGCGCTACCTTGGGATTTGGATGCTAGGTTACTCTCAATCGAACTTACTCAATTACACTCACCGATTACTCGACCACTCTGAGATGGATCCCAAATGGATGAGAGCTTCCTTCCATTACTGGAGGGTCTTTAGGTCTTTATGCCCGGCGACAGCCTTTCTGTAATCGGGGGATCCTTCTTTCACGACAGATAGTTCTCTGACAGGATCGGAATGGCGATCTTGGAATGCCTGATCGCTTGGGTAAGCGACGGCCCTTTCTCCTCTCTCACGGTGGTGAGTTCCCCATCATCCCTCAACACGCTGATCTCCGCGTGGAGGAGGCTACGGTGGAGATGATCCACAAAGCCACTGGGAGTATCCCGTCAACTGAAGCTCAAAAACACATCGAAACTCTCTTCTCTTGTTTCGGAGGAACCTTCTCCACAGTTGAGAGAATCCTGGATGTCCATCTTCTTTCAAAACGAAATCAGTTTTCGTCCCTCTTCCCACTCTATTTCAAAGATCCATCTCCCAGTTTCATACCCACGGGAGTAGGCGTACGAAGCGGCGAGGAGAAGGAGGAGAAGGGGGGAGCAAGCTAGGGTTTTGGAAACTCGTCAAGGAAAGGAAGGAATCGGGAGAGACGATGAAAATCCGCCATCGAAATCAGAGATTGAAGTGGGGAGCAGTTCCTGTCCGTTTGCTGTAGCTGGTTGGGGGATTTTGAGAACCGCTCGGAGAAAGTCGGCGAGAATGCGAGGAAAAGGAGGGAGGGAGGGAGGGAGGAGGGAGACGAGAGGCGCTTCTTCTTTGGCTCTCCCACCCAAGAAAAGAAACTTCGAAATCGGTCCTCTCGGATTCCTCTTATTTGCTATGCAGCCCCTCCTCCGGTCGGCGAACTCCAACTTAGGATTCGGTCCCTCGTTTTCCTCTTATTTACGCATGACTCTTTGTTTGGCTTATATTATGATATTGAATCCTACAAAAGATAGGTAACTAAAGAAACGATCTTTGAATACGATGAAAATTAGAGCAACCATTTGAATGCTCAACTTATTATTCTAACCTATTGTACAAAAAATGAAAACAATGAAAAAACAAAAACTAATTCCTTGAAAGTTTAAAGAGAGGGAAATGGAGACACTGCACAGGCAAAGTAATGATATGGAAGGGCACTGCCCCTTCGTAGCCAGGGACAACCTTCTTGACTACTCTTGCTGCTGGCCCTCATCACACTTTGCTTGGCTGTGACGAGGGCCACCACATCAACCACAAGGGTGTGCAACCCAGCCGGTGGCAATGGTAAAAGGGGCCTCTCTCTCTAGTTTTTGTTTCTTTGTATTTTAGTCTTTCTATTTGTAGCACTTTCCCCCCTAATATGGCGCAACATTTGCTGATGTAGGTGCATTAAAATTGGGTTAAGTACGATGAAAGTCTTAAAACTCGTCATGAAAATACAATTGAGTTTTGAAATGTTCAAAAGTACAGTTAAGTCTCAAAACTTGTTATAAAAGTGCATTCGAGTCCTAAAACTTTCAAAAAATACAATTAAATCCTAAAACTTTTCATGAAAGTGTAATTGAGTTATAAAACCGATAATACTAGTGAACAATCGAGTCCTAAAATATTCAAAAAAATGAATTCAACGGAATGACTCAATTGGACCAATTTTACAAATTTTAAGAATTAATTGCATTTTTGAAAGTTTTAAAATTCAATTACACTTTTATGACAAGTTCTATAACTTAATTGTACTTTCATAACAACAAATTTTAGAATTTCCAATACACTTATTCCATTAAAATCCATATCTTGTTGGGCTTTGCTATTCTAAACCCATAACAACCAACCAATTCTTTAAATTTAAACTAACCCATGTGCGATTCGATTGGTTAAAAATGAATTAAAAAATAGGTCTTTGACACCTCTCCTTAAACTCAATAACCCTTATCACAAGAAACATTAGAACAGTGAAAAACCTCAAATTAGTATACTTGTAAGAAATTTACCTTAAACTAATTTTTTAATCCCAAAAAACTCCAAATCAATATACCCGTGACAAATTTGCCCTCTATTAGTTTCCGTTAAATTTTCCTATCAAATTACTGAGTTGAATAATACGTGACAATTAACAGCTATACCAGTCTATGAAGCACCGACACTCTCCAAAATTTTCCTATCGTGTTGGACACTTCAACGTGTCCGACACTTTCGGACATTTTCCGACATTCGGTCAACACGTGTCGTAAAATCTGACACATTGTCAACTTTCTTGTCATTCTTCAATGCTCGAGTCAGAATTCTGACATACGAGTTTTCAACATGTGATTCCGATATTGAGGTTAATTTCAAAAATTAAATAAATTAGAGGTCAACATATATATATATATATAATATATATATGTGTGTGTGTGTGTGAAAAAATAAAACACAATAATAAAAATAATAAATGAAGAAAGAAGAAAAACATAGTCTTATCTTCTCTTTTGACTCCCACTTCCCGTGATACACAATTCACCCTATAAGTTTTTTTCTCCTCTTTCAACATATCTAACATGCAAGTTATATATATTTGAAATAAAGTTGAATTTGTCAAACTGAAATAATGAATAATACTAATAAATGGCGAATTAATATTTTTAGTGTATATTCATTCTATGCTTTATTTATTTATTTATTTATGAATTTGATTCAAATTAATCTGATTGAAATAATTAAAAATGATAATTTATTATGTATATATAAAAATATATATTTAATATACAACGTGTCCCAACATGTCAAAATTCTTTGTTTTTTTACTCAAAATAAATCGTAGAAATAGCCAGAAGAAATGCAAGGGAAACACTTCTATGGAATCTGTCTAAAAAGCAAAACGAAATCCAGAGATGTTACATTCTTTGGCGTGGATCATCCAACGAAGCAGGACGTAAATATCAAAAGCAGATGCCTGAATCATGCAGAGACGCAAGTAAAGATCGACTACGTTGAAAAAAGAAGATTCAGAAACATGTAATTGAGTGAAATCACGCCTTGCTCCTCTACCCATGTGACATAAGATTCCTCAGCCTGGTTTTTACTACCACGGACTAACCAAGAAGGAAACTATAATAAGTGGGTCCTGTAATGATGTATGCAGGTCTCTTCACAGGTTCTGAATCTTCAGTCTGATCAGGCCTGGCAATAAAGAGATGCATTTTATTTGGTTGTGAAAGGCAGGACCGTCTTGGAATGTGCCATAATAATCCGGGTTATTCATGATGGGGCATTTTTACCTGCTGCTCAGCCCGAGACATTAGTTTACAGAGATATTTCAGAGTACCCAGAAAACACTAAAACGAGTCGAATGATATTCATTCAAGTAGATAAACTACTTAGCATGTAAAATTTATTCAAGGGGAAAAACAACAAACTGATGCCAGATGATGTTCAGTAACATCAATTCATCATTCTTTTTGAATTTTTCATCCTATAATCATCTAGATCATCAGGGTTATCGGGTGCCTCTCATTAATCACATAAATAATTCCCACATAAAAAGTGCATGCCATGGTGATTTTTCCCTCAGTATTGTCTATGTAAAGGTGTATGAGCATATATTTGGCCTTTCTGCATCGCATTCGGATATGACTATTCTATACATCATCAATGGGCAAAAGAAATGAATAGAGATCACATCCCGTTATTTCTTCCATTACAATACTCCCGCTAGCGAATACTCCATGTATATTGAATAAATGGGCATATCATCTTACTAAGGATAATCAATCAGTTAGATGGAAGAAATTAAGAACAGCAACGACCCGAATGATTAGGGAATTCAGAAATGCTGATTCATGCACTCATTCACATATTTGTGAAAACAGTACAATGAAGTCGAAGTGTTAAGTGGTATACCAAGCAATTGCTGGGCATTGTTGAGAATAACTTCATAAAGGAAAAATATTGCATTCTCTAAAGAAGTGAAAAGAAAAATGGAAATATCGGAGAAGAAGGCATTCCCAGTTACAAGGAAGTCCAACGATGCAAGTGAAACTTATGGATCATCATTAAATTGAAAAGACGCATGACCTTTAGAATGAACATTGGCCTCAGAAACTTCAGACTTGCTCGAGGAAGCATGAAATGGATCTCTTTCAAGTCCTCATTTAGACCAGAGGCGTACCACGACCTTCGCATATATCTGGCCTTTCTAGGGACCTCGACTACTAGAGGCTGTCCTTTTGAGTTATGTTCTTGCAATGTTGGATATGACATGTTCTCAGCTTCTTCAAGTTCGACAAATCTGGCAGTCCTTGAAGGGAATCACAGTATGAGATGGTCAATGTTCTCAGGGATGTCAAGCATTCGAGGCCGTCTAGCTTTACCAGCTCACAGTGAGAAATAAGCAAGGCTACCAAGGATGAGAGATTTTGAAGTCCTTCGATTTCCATTACAGAACATAACAGAAGCTCCAATCCAGATAGAGACTTGAGATACTTAAGCTCCGGCAATGTCTTTAAGGATTTGCAGTCCCGGAGGGTTAGTTTTTTCAAACTTTTGGGTAGTCGTGGGAGATGTTGTAGGTCTGGACATTGAAGATCAAGCTTCCTTAGCTGCTTGAGAGCATCCATTTCCGGTAGTTTAGTGAAGCCTGGGAGGCACAATTTCAAGGTCTCAACTTTGTCACTTTGCCAATCCCCAAAAGGCTGATTGGCTCCACCATCAAAGATCCGTCTGTGCCGGGAGATGCCTCCTCCTCCATATTATTGGCAAGGTACAACTCTTTGAGATTGGTCAGATTTGAAATATCCAAAGACTTCAATTTACTTGAGTCATAAGTGAGATGCAAAGTGGCTAAACTAGTGGGAAGCAGAGGAACCTCATGAAGATTGTCACAGCCATATAAATCAAGGTTTTGAAGGTGGGAAAGACTAGAGATGCTCCTGGTAGGCTGGGAATATTGGAATCTGACAACACCAAATTTCTCAAACGAGACAAGCCTTTGATCTCCTCAGGAATTTTTTCCAAACTCCTGCAGCGTGATGCATGAATCTCCTCAAGCTTCTTCAGCATTCCGATAGATCGAGGGAACTTTCTAATGAAACTTCCGTCCATTTTCAGCACCTTCAAATGATGCATATTACCAATGGCGTGTGGTAATTTGTCTATTCCTGTACTTGAGAGATCCAGGTTCTCTAATGATGTCAAGTTTCCAATGGCGTCTGGAAGTTTCCACAACAACCGACAATCTCTCAAAGACAGTTGTTTCAACTTTTCTAGCCTTTTGATTGAGTCCGGGAGTGTGGTAAGTTCAGAGCCATCAATTGAAAGAAATTCTAGAGATTTTATGTCACCAATTTCACTGGATAATCGTGCCAATGATTTACAGTTGCAGGCGCTGAGAGTTTTAAGATGCTTCATATCTTCGGAGACCGGAATATCTTCTATATAAGTTCCATCAAGTCGGAGCTCTCTCAAAGCTTCAAGAGAATCGAGTTCTCTGGGCAAGTTACCGAGGTCAGTGCAAAATTTCAGATCTAAAATTTGCAAACGTTGCAACTGACCAATCGATGGGTCGATTCGAACCAAATGAGAGCAATATTCTAAAATCAGCATCTCCAAAGACTCGAAATTAGAGAAGTTTGGAGTTTGTATCAAGTCAACACAGCCTCTGAGAATTAAGACTTTCAACTTCCTTGCCAACTGCAAGCAATACAAAGACAGAAACTGTTAATGTTGCAGTAAGTATTCAGGTGAAAAGGAAATGCAAAGTATTTGAGCTACCTTTATACTATTCCAACCCTCCCAACCTTCAGTTACCTTGCTCCACGATAAATCAAGAACAACCAAGACCTCCAAGTTCAAATTGATTACATTAAAAGCTCTTGGACAGCCATGCCAACGGAGCCAAAGTAACTTTGAAAGAAGATTTCTAAAATCCTTCTTAATGTCAAAGTGATCCAAAATGAGAAGACGGAGATTTGGTACTCTTTTTAAATTGGTCACCAGTCAAATAGGTCTGCGATCGACCATCCATGTCTTTTTGTTCAGTGTTATCCATCTCAAGCCACAGAGCTTCAACCTTCATTTGGCTCTGTTGGTCAAACACCATTGTTAGACAGAAGCCAATGAAACCCCAACACAATAATTGAACTGAGGATCATTTATGCTTCACTCTTTCCAAAAGGGATCAAAACAAGGAGAGTTATATATTCAACAGACAGACCAAAAAAGAAATGTCAAATCTGACCTCATCTTGTTTAAAATCTTCCGAGCTTCAGTGGCCCATAGTCTACTGTTGTTCCCCTGTTTCATGCAATCTTCTTGAACAATTTTCCTGCCCAGCTTCCTTAGCTGATCATGGATCCACATCCTGTTGTCGTCTCCAATCTTTACCATGGACATGAGACAAAGCATCTCGACTTCAAAAGAAGGATACAATTGAAGCTCATCCCACATGTAAGATGCGATTCTTTTATCCTCTCCGAAAAGAAAACAAGCTATGTCGAGAAAAATATGCCGTTGGAAACTGTTTAATCGTTCGTAAGTTATTCTCAACTTGTTCTCGACTTTATCATCAGTTACATTTTGTAACTTCTCCAGTAGAGATTCCCAAGCTCCTCTTTTATCCCGAAGCAGAGACAGGTGTGAACCTACGAGCTCAACAGCTAATGGAAGTTTTCCAGTAGCAGACACAATTCTTTCAGACAGATCAACATAGTCATGTTCTGGACAATCCTTAGCAAAGGCGTATCTACAAAAAAGTTTTAGAGCATCACTATCCTCCATCTCTGGGACTTTGTAAGTTTCAACGTCATCAGTTTCTGCCATTTCACGTAAATTGAGAACTCTTTTGGTTGTGATAATGATCCTACTCCCTGAACCGAACCAATCGAGACTTCCAACCAAAGCTTCAAGCTGAGACTTCTCATGCACATCGTCCAAAAGGATGAGGACTTTCCAGGTGCTTAATCTTAATTTGAGGAAGCTGATTCCTTCCTCAACCGATTTGAGTTTTGCCGAGTCCCTTTGGACGATGTCAGAGACCAACTGATTTTGCAAAGCTAGAAGAGCCTTCTTGTCATTAGTGTCTCCAATATCAGCGAGAAAGCTGTGACGGTCAAAGAGGTGGCAGATATCGTTGTAGAGAGATTTTGCGAGGGTTGTCTTACCAATGCCTGGAATGCCGGAGATGACAATCATCCGCACGTCACTAGAGTCAGAGTCAGTATCCAACATTCTTCTCAGCTCAGGCAAGTGGTCTTCAATCCCGACTAATTTGTCGGACAAATTGAGCTTAGCCTTTCTCAATTTCTTCAAAACTTTTGAGACCATCATATTTGCAAATTCTCCTTGCCTAGAAAACAGAAAAAGTTTCAGAAAGAAGGAAAGTACACGAAGTCATGGACACTGTTAACTGGGGATAAAGATCTGAAACTGATGAAACGTGAATGGGACGGAATGGTTAAACGCTCGGTACAAATGCAAGAGTGTGCCCCAGTCAATTCAGAGTGACCATCGACCATGCCCATCGCAACCCTTAACAGACCGCCACTTTCGTATACGGGGGCAATTTGCCGTGAAATCAATTGAAGTGAGCATGAGAGTGCCACATTATTCAGGACAAAAAAGGGAGAAAAGAAAAGAAAACAAAGCAAAACTAGTTACAGATCCTCCTTCAACCTTACCCAGTATATCCGGTCAGTTGCCGCCCTTTCACAGATGTCACTTCTTCGAGGGCATCCACCCATTTCTGGATCGTATCCGGATTTTCTTTCTTCTTGTGTGCAGCAATTTTATCGGCGTAGGGACCCCTCCCATCCTTCATTTCCACATCCCACGCCGTGATCAAGAAGTAGACGGGCATGATGATCATTCTTCCCTCTTTGCGCCACTCGACCATCTGAGCCAGCTCACGAAGGCACGGCTTACTCGAGGCATAGTCCTCGGACAGGATCGGGATGCCAATCTTCGACAGCTTGATCGACTCAGGGAGCTGCTTCTTGATGTACTCTCCATCGGAAAGCTCTTCTTCGTCTAAGAAGGTGCGAACCCCGTGATCGACGAGGCTTCTGTAGAGAACATCGGTGAACCCATGTCGGGTGTCGCTTCCTCTGAAGCTCAGGAACACGTCGAAGTTGTTTCCCGTCACCGAAGCTGATGATGCAGAGCTCGAACCGCCGTAAGGACCTTCTTTCGCCATCTGCAGCTGCAAAGGAGACTCACGAATGCTCGGAAAATTTCCTCGGACAGACTCTTGACAATGCCACGCTCTGCCCTGGTTGATTAATGGGGAAGCAGGTGCTCCGTCCGTGCGGAATTTCTACAGTCAACTGATTCCTGGGCCTTGACCAGATCCGGTTCGGTCTGAGTGGTTCCTGATTTGAGCGATCCGACGTGCCTAAACCTAGATCCAATGACCAGCGGATAAAAGCAAAGTAACGACGGTTGTTGGGTGTGTGAAATCATTTGTCATTTCCACATATCTATCGCGGTTTTACTCCTATCTTGTTAAGTGTTAATTATAAATTTTGACAAAGCATAATTTATTTCGTGAAAAATAAACCATTTTGAGAATGTAACATTTATAAAATATATAAATGAAAAATATTTAAACATAAATTATATTGATAGTGAAAATATTTCTTATTTAATAATTATTTCAAACTTTGACCAAATGCTATATGTGATGTAGAAATATATCTCTTGAAAGTTAACTATTCTGAATATGTAATCGTCGTGCGATTAAAAAAAAAGCTAAAGTGAAGAAAATTGAGGAAAGGAATTGAGAAAAAAATTAACGAAAAAGGGGGAGAAATGACAAAAATGAGGAGGTGAATTCAAGTACAAATTGACCAAAAATAAAAAATTCAAGTGTGTCCAAAAGAAAATATTGAAAGCCAAATATTCAAGTATGATTCTCCTTTAATTATCATACTCTAATTAGTTTATTTTTGTGGAAAATAAAGGTAGATTCTTGTTGGAGGATGTGGTCAAATGATACATTGGATAGAGCTCGAGGTCCAAAGGTAGGAAATGACCCATCACATGCTTATTGCTTTTAGTCACCGTTAAATTACAAAGTTAATTATCAATACTCAATAGCCTACACGGGAAGATTAGTTTAATTTTTAACAAGATAAAATAACATCAGCAACCTTAAAGTTCTACCAACGCCAAAATTTTCCAATTTTGAATCCCACAAGACCTAGAATTTTGCAACTCGAGTAATCACTTGGATTGATCGTCACACCAACATGAATATAACCCATGATATAAATTACGTAGTGCTAGGCGTACTAAAGGGATACCACCTACTTAAAACAAGGTCCTAACCTAGATGCTATGTCAAAATTCCTGCCATGCGGTCTTTCCGGTATCTTAAATTATGGTGCTTTGGAGCCTAAAATTGTTCATATCTTGGACACCCTGTTGCCAACTCTATCGACAGGGTTATGAATTTCTCTTGATATACTTGGATGGTGGCTAAGGTTTCCCCCGGAGAACAAGGCATCATAGACAAAACCACGTCTTTGCGTGCATGGGTACATCTGGATTTTGCTGAAATTCGCAGTGGAGAGAGCACGCATGGAATATCTACGTTATGCTAATTTCACCGATATCATCGCAGAGACCGCCTTCTCTACCAAAGAGGACCATGGCAAAGAAAAGCAAGAAGCCCTGTGCTGCATAGAGGACTCTGCATGGCTTGCTGCCTCCTGAGACCAGCAATCTTTCCTCTGGCAAGACTAGTTACAGGCAGCCTTCGGAGATTGCAGACCAAGCCAAGTGACATGCTGAGTTTGCAAGGTGAGCGTTCTCTTTGTTTCAATAGACCTTGTTTCACGCTTTCCGCAATGATAAATAACTACAAATGAAACTCCAAACCTGTATTTTTTGCCAGAATGGAAAAGTTTTCAAATACAAGAAGATTCAAATAAAAGAAAGTGAAAAGTGCCAGCCTATTTAGAGGCTAATCGGCCTTTAATATCCGCACACAATTCATTCCACTCTACATTGATTTTGTCAATCATTTCCAAAGCTTGATTTCTCTTCTTTTCCATGCTTGGATTCTCTCTCTTCATACTGAGGAACTGCTCGTATTTAATTCTTCAGTTCTTTAACTTTCTCCAATCTCATTGCCGACAGATATGATATTTCTGACTTTGCATTCTCAACTGTCTGCTTGCGTGCCTCAATCTCTGCTTGAAGTTGGGTTATAACTCGCTCATTGTCAGCCACACTCTTAGCTTTCTTCACATTGTTTCTTGATCAAACGAACTTCATCCTTGTCAGACGCCAAAAGAAACTTTTCCATTTTGAGCTCCCATTCTAACCCCTCACATTCAATGAGGATCTTTTATTGGGAAGAGAGGGAGTCACCTGAGTCTGAATAAAGTTCTGCAATTTGAGATAGACACATTGATATCCAATAGTAGAGACCTCTGGTGCATTTTGTTCGACTAAGAAGTTCAGTAATTCTTGCAATTGACCAAGTAGCTTGGGATTAAACACGATTGCCTGGAGTCCCTGACTCATTGTAATTTCCAACTCTTGCGATGCATTCTGGTATGCTTGAAGATCAAAATGACTTGCTTGTGACATCTCTGTCCCAGTATTTTGCTTTCCTGAGTCATCACTCAAAAGAGACTCGATCTTTGAGATAAGAGATTCCTCTCCACCACCGCGTAAATCTGCCTCGACAATTATAGGGGCTTTATCTTTGTCCATTGCTGATGATGACTATGGTTGAGCAGCAGGAGGAGGCACAGCAGAACCAATTGTTGCCAAAGAAGGGATAGTCGATGCCCTGTCAAGTGGCACATCTTCTTGCTCTGTTGATGGCGAGATGCCAGTAGTTTCTGTCCCTCTTATCTGGCTCAACACTTGAGTTTGATTAATGTGGAAAAGAGTGTGCTGGCTTGGTTCTGGAAATCATCTGACAGCTGAATTTGGAAGCAACAGCCTGAAAGAAATACAGAATTATTCATTGATGGAGTGAGATAGAAAGCAAGACATCTGTAGTTTACCTTCACTCTATGCCACGTGGCGGATGAACCTGCAACAGAGGGAGAATTTTGCAAGTTAGAAGAAGCGCCCATAGTTTCAGTTATTGACTTGACAGAATCGGAAGATTTTGCTTGTGCTTTAGGAGGAAGAGGAGCATTAAATAAGGAGTAAAATTTTCTATTTAGCCCAAAAAATTAGTCTAAGGTCTAATCAGTTCCAACAGCATGGCATAGCTTGAAATAATCCTTTGACTGCCTATCCTTATGGTCTGGCAGCTTTCTAGCCATGACCTCTTTTAGCGTTCTACATTGCAAGGTTGAAATCATACTTAAATCTTACAGGGCAACTCAGATTTGACAATCTCAATGTACAGCATACCTTTATCCTTGCATTTGACACCCTGAATGGAAGAATGTCTGGTATTAGCTAGTTTGCTAAACTCCACCTGTGACAAAACCTGTGTAAGCATGTATTCAGTGCATCAAATAAGACTTCTACCATGTGTCAAACGGTTATAAAGACTGATGCTTAGATTCAAATTGACTGAACGTGAAAAAAGACCAAATGAGTTTTGAGATTTCATTGACGGTATCGATCAGACTATATCCTTGGAAGAGTAGCTCATCAAACAAGTCTGAATTAAAAGAGAAAAGTTTGAAGAATGGAATACCTTCTATGAGCTACTCATCCCAATTTATCAAAAGTACTTTGGATTAAGATCTTGAATATTACGGAAGCACCCCATAAAAATTTTAAGATACTAGTACAGAAGCCAGCGCTTTTCTGCAACACATTAAAGATTTAAGATACCAATACAACGTTCAATGCTCTGGATTGAATACATAACAACACCTCCCAAAAGCATGATTAAACTAACTGGCATAAATAGAAGTTCTTTGGTTGTATATCGCAGAAAAATACAAGAAAAAGTAAAATGCTCTTTCAAAGAAGTGGAGTCCGTACAAATTTGGATCCATCTTTCAACTAAAAAAGATGAAAGAAATACAAAGTCTTGATGACTCAAATTTCATTTGAAAAATTATTCTGCATGTGTTAATGAGAGAAAATGTCCTGTCCCTCGTAATTCATCATGTCATGCACTTTTTTCATTATTAAGAAATTCATTCATCTTAGTAAAAATTCCAAACATGACACGTGCTAATCAAGTGCCAACCTCCATCTATGTGGTCCAAAGGGAAAATAATAGTGTTGGTTACCTCAGATGAGCTTTCTGCCTCAATTATGGCACCCTTGGCTTCTTGAAGGAATGCAGGTGTTCCACGCTTTTAATATCCTGAATCTTCGGACAGCCCTTAATTTTAATATCTTTCAGCTTCTTCATTTTGATAGATTGGGAAGTCTCTCAAGGCTTTGACAATACGAAACATTCAATGATGCTAAAAATATCAAGTTCTCCACTCATCCAGTTGCGGGTTGCAAAAGTGAGATATTCTGAAAATTCGCAAGGATTTGAACTCCCGAGGCCTGCAACTTCATTTAAAGACACGAAAAGCTCAAATTCGACAGGAGCTCCAAATACGAAAGATCTGGCAATCTCGTCTGCGATTTGTACTGGCGAAGTGAGAGGGTGAATAAACCCAGAGGAAGCTGCGGTAGCTTTTTCAAGTGAATGCAGCAAAGAGAGAGCTTTGTGAGCTTACGAAGGAGATCCAACCCAACAGGTAGTAGTTGGATCTTTAACATAGATAGCTGCAATATCTTTAGCTCTGACAAACTCCCGAGCTTTAAATAAGTGTGTCCTTTTGCCTCAATTTGACTTTGGTCGTGTAACACCGCTTCGGGATCCATCACCAAGAATAACTCGCCAACTTAACCCCGCCTGCGATGTCCGGGATTGTATACATCAATTTAGAACCGACGAGATAGGCTTATTAAAGTGGAAGGAAGCTTGGGCACTCTATGGAGCTTGTCACAATGAAGCGAGATCAAGCGTTTGCGGTTGGGAAGTGTAGAAATGCTATCTCGGTAGACCACGAATCTGAGAGTATCCAAGCCTCAAGACCCTCAATCTCAAAAGCTCCTCAATATCTCTAGGAATTTCCCCACCAAACTCCGACATCTTGAAGCATGCACTCTTCAAGGCTCTTCAACTTCCATATAGCACAAGGCAGCTCTCGTACAAAAGTAAAATCAATTTTGAGCACTCTTAAAAGATATAACTTATTGACAGTATTAGGTAATTCGACAATTCCAAAGGCTTGATAAATCAAGTTCGATCAATGAAGCTAAACTCCCAAGGACGTTGGTAACTTCAATATTGACCTACAATGATTTATTGACAAGTGCCGTAGCTTTTCAAACTCGCGAGACGGGGAAGTTTACTTATTTTGGTACCGTTCGGTGCGAAGACTCTCGTGAGATTTCACATGACTAATTGAATCGGGCAAATGGATCAATGAAAGACAAGCTAGTTGCACCGAATCTTCTAAGATTTTGCATAGGACCGATGGAGGTAGGAATTTCTTGAACAGCAGTTCCATCTATAAGAATCTCTTCCAAGGATTTGAGGGAACCCACTCTTTCGGCAACTTATTGAGTTCAGTGCAAAACCTCAAGTTCAGAAAACCAAGCTCTCCGGACTTTTTATTGATGAACCGATTTCAACCAATCGAATGCACCTTTCAAGATTCAATCTCTAAACATTTGTAATGAGATAAGTCTGGAGTTCGATCATATCATAACAGCCCGGAGGTTCAAAACTCTCAATTTCTTGGCTTTTTAAAAATAGAATAACAAAAGAGTCAACTTTTCTGCTACAATTTGACAAATGAAATCAATAATAATGAACTTCTCTACCTTGATTTCATTCCAACCGTTCCATTTGTCACTGACCTTGCTCCAGAAAGATCTAGAACAACCAACTCCGTCAAATCCAATTTTTCAGCAAGAAGATGCCGAGGACAACCTTGCCAATGGAGCCATCTTAAACTTGACAGACGCCGCTCAAAATTTCCTTCGAGGTTCGCCTGATCCAATCGAAGGAATCTTATGTTTGACGTCCTTGCGAAATGTGCTGGTCCAAAACTGTATTGTGACCCACTACCAAATTTGAGAAGAACTCCTTGAACACTTTCCGTTGCCTACATGTGGAATACAGATTTGGATTACCAAGGGACTTGGCATTTCCACACAAAAATATGTGAAGATGATAAATGCTTAGAGACTTCAAACTAAAGAAACCATTTTATTAAGGATCAACTTGTTCCAAAAAAAAAATGACTTGGAAAAAAATTCTAAAAAATGATGGCTTTCATCTCTTACAAAAATGAATGAACAACAAATATTTTCATCATCCACGAAAATAAGTAGACATAAATTGTTATCAATAATGAAAAATTTTCGTTAACTAATTATTTTAAGTAATATAAATGATCATTTTTAGAAAAATATATTTCAAATCATTTTTTCCGCTAAAATATGCACCCCAATTAGTTTTCTTTCTATGAAAGGAGGAACATGAGTCGTAAGGCATACAAGTAAGGTAAAAACAGTGATGAACTTGTATCTTACTTTTTATTCACCAACACAACTTGGGCTTGCTCGTGACTCCACAATCTACTGCGCTTTCCAAGTTTAAGATGTTCCTCTATGACAATATCCCTACCTAGGTCTCGAAGTTGATCATGCATCCATAACTTATCGTTCTCAATCTTAACAATAGACGAATTGACGAGGTCTTCTAATACCAATCTGCTTGTGGAATCACGGTCGGACCACGGTAGTATGCAACACTTTTGTCCTCTCCACGAAGAAACAAGCAATGTCCAGAAATATCTGTCTTTGCTTGTCGTGTAATGCTTTGATTATTACCATCAATTTCTGTTGAACTTGTGGCTCGTGTACTTTTCTCAATTCATTTAATGTCTGCTCCCACACCTCCTTGCTTTTAGAATATAAATACGACCCAACAACCTCAACAGTCAAAGGAAGCCGGCCAATAGTCGATACTAAATTTTTGGACAGAGTAGCTAAGTCAAATGGAGCAGGTCTCCCCCTGAAGGCATGAGTGCGGAATAGTTCATCGACTTCCTCTTCTAGCATTCCCCGACTTCATATTTCAGGGGACACTTCAAACTTATCTAAAGCCTGTTCGTCTCTGGTGGTAATTACGATCCTGCTTCCAGAGCCTAACGAATCAAGAATACTTAAAATCGGTGTAAGTCCGGAGCTTGGTTCAATATCATCGAGAACAATGAGAACCTTCTTGTGCAAGAGTCTACTTCTGATGGACTTAATCCCATCATCAACAGAATGAATTTGTCCATGCGTTACACCTAGGAGGTCAGAAACCAACTGACCTTGCAAATTATCTACACCTCCTGGTTTTTTGGTATGTTCTCTAACATTTTCCAGAAAGCTACAGCCATCAAAGAGATCAAATATTCTTTTGTAGATGAATCTTGCAATTGTTGTCTTCCCGGTGCCCCCTATGCCATGTATTCCAACTACATGAACATCGCTAGATTCCACTTTTAGTAATTTCATAACTCTTTCTCCATGATACTCGATGCCAACGAAGTTTCTGTTCAGTGCCCTCAACACATTTGCGACAAGAACATTGATGAGCGAAGCATCTTCGGGCAAGCTGTATCATGCGTGCACGTGTGCACAAGGTACACGCACAAAGATTAATGTAAGTCCAACAATATCTGAACTCTGAAGTAGTTTGCAAGAAAAAGTTCACGCTCTCCTTTCAAAAACTAGCATACAGCAATCGGCTTTAGACAAACAGGCCATGCAATTAGTGGTACATGCTTTTACTAAATCAACAGAGACAAAGCACAGTATGATGAGATGCAAAGGCTGCCTGCTGCATCCACAGAAATTAAGCAAATCAATATCACTCTACACTGACATATTCTTGCAAGAGGTAGATTTCCTGTGGATGCAATTTCAAGAGGAAGAACATTTTTCTGGACCATATCGATATAAAATCACAACCATAACCGCTGCCTCCCATTTAATGCAGTGATCGAACGTGGAAAAACTGAGTTATAAGATATGTGTAAAGCTAGAACAATGAAATTTATCAACAAAAACCGAAACATTAAGTAATGTGGCAAGCTGGGAGTGAGAATGTTAACAAGCGGATCACATTCAGTACCAGATCAGAGGGAGCTACATCAGATATCGATACACGTTGCAGCATCAGTCTAATTAGATTAAGCAAAATTGAAATAAGCGCTGCCTTGGTATTTGGATGCTAGGTTACTCAATCGAACTTACTCAATTACACTCACCTATCAATCTCCAACCCTGGGATGGATCCCACATAGCTGAGAGCTCTCTCCCATTGCCCAAGGGTCTGTGGGTAGAATCCTCTCCGTCTATGCCCGGCGATAGCCTCGCCGTAACCGTCGGATCTGTTTTTCACGACCGAGGGCGTGACTTGGTAGAAGACGGGCATGATGATCCGGCCCCAATGGCTGGGTACAATCTCATCCAGCTCGGAGGCACCATGCGCTCGATGGATAGTTCTTTGACAGGATCGGAATGACGATCTTGGAATGACTGATCGCATCGAGAAGCGACAGCTCAATCTCCTCTCCCAAGAGGCGTCCCCCATAATCGTTGAACATGCGGACCTCCTCTCGTAAGAGCCTATCGTAGAGATGATCCACAAAGCCGTCGAGAGCATCGTCTCCTCTGAAGCTCACATACACATCGTAACTCTCATCCCCAGAATACTGGATGTCCATCTACTTTCAAAATGAAAATGGTTTCCGTGTTGGGTGGCCTCCTCCTCAGTTTTCGTCTCCTTCCTTCTCTATTTCAAAGATCCACCTCCCAGTTTTATACCATGGGAGTAGGTGTACGAGGCGAAGTGCATCACCATACAAAAGTCGACGCGTGGCAAATTTGGGCCTACCTGTCAGTCTTAACTTCTCCGTTAAGACTCCCTCTCTCTCCCCTTTACCCTCTCTCCTCCCCTCCGTTTCTGCCCACACCTCTCTTTCCCTCTTCTCTCTTACTTCTCTTTTTTCGAGAAAATTTCCCTTGTTAGTCTGACACACGCAAGGGAAAAGACAAGAAAAGGAGAGAGAGGGAGAGGGGTGGAAAGAAGAAAAGAAAGCGAGGGAGGAAGTCTTCTTCGGTCATCTTCGACCGAGTATCCCCACTCCCGACGCCGCTGCTCCCCACCGCCTCGACGAGCCGCTCCTGACGCCGTTGTTTTTCCCGGCACGCCCCCGCCGCTGCTGCCCCGAGCGCCGCGGCACCCTTGCTCGCCACTGCGGACGTGACTTTGCAACTTGTCACCGCCTTCCCTCTTGTAGTCAGATCCGCCTCCCTCGACGTTCTTGCCGTTCCGTCACCAGCGTCGCTGATTCTGTTCCACCATCGACGACGCTGCTGTTGTTCCGCCACCGACGATGCCAACGACGACCAGGTCGCTGTCTCGTTTGTCCGAGCAGCTGCCCATGACATCTTCTGCCCCTGCCTGCGACCCTCTCTCTCCCTCTTCTCTCTCTACTTCTCTTTTTTCCAACCGCCACCACCGTCACCGACTCTCCTCCTCCTTCCGTAATAGACTCGCTCCAAGCGCCGCCGCAGCCGGACTCGTCATCTTCCTCAAGCAAGACGATCGTCAAGGCAGTGGCGGCCACTGTGGCTAGCTCGCTGGTCGTCGCCACGCTGTTCTTCTTCGCAATCCAAAGGCGGAGACGCCGAAAGGGTCCGGACCATGGACCGGCGGAGGCGGGAGGCTTCACGCCGATGCCTCGCGGGGACTTTGCGCGGTTCGGAGGGCATATGATCAAGGGGCTCACACGGACGCTCATACATGGCTGTCACCGCCTGTCCGGGGCGGAACGCCTGTTCCTGGGTATTGTTTTTCCCATCCACCATGGACGACACTCGCAGCCAGCCATGGACAACACACTCGACCTCAAACTCGGAGCTTTGGTTAGCGCTCGAGTTTCGAGCTCGGCCTCAAGCTATCTCACCGCAAACGAAGCTCAACGCAGTCTCCATCCGCGGCTTGCCGTCCTCCTTGACCCGAAGCGGCCATGAGCCGACTCGAGCTCGAGCCATGGCGACGCAAGAGGAAAGAAAAGAGAAGTGGAGAGAGGAGGGGGAGAGAGAGTTGTGGGCAGAAACGGAGAGTAAATGAGAAAATATTGGGTACGTCTTATGTATCAACGTGGCAAACAAGAAGGCGCTCGCAGCGCGACACGTGTCCTCGTGGGACCCACAATTTCAGGCGCTCATTTTGAAAATTTCCGTGATCTGTAGGGTTTACGATCGCGGGTTCTTTCTTTGCGCCTCTCTCTCTACCCTCGCTCTCTCCCCGACGAACTCCCTCTCTCTCCGCCCCTCGCTTTTTCCGACCGCCGAAGCACCGCGAGCAACCGGCGAACCAGAGGATACCGGCGAGACGACCGCGAGCAACCGACCGGCGTGCGACCTCCCCTCTCTCTCGCCTTCCGGCGTGCGACCACCCTCTTTTCGACCGACCGGCGTGCGACCTTCCTCTCTCTCTCGCCCTCCCTCTTCCGACCGGCGAACCACCGCGCCGCACCTCGCTCCGGTTCCGGCCCCAACTCGTCCGTCCTTACTCTTTCTCTCTACTCGCGTCTCGTCGCCTCCCTCTCTTCGACAAATAACCACCGCGGACCGGCGAACCACCGCGCCCCCTCTAGCTCCGGATCCGGCACCGGCTTGTCAAGGTAATTCCTTGCTTTCTCTTTTCTCTCTTTCTCTCTACGACGGGGTGACGGAAGGGATTTTATAGGAGTTCGCGATGCCTGAAATGTCATTAGTAGTATGCTTTTCGCCCGTAGTTTTTCTTTAATCTTGGGTTTGGCTATTCATCATGCCGGTAGGACATACTCCGAAAAGGCTCTAAAATGAGTGCTATTGTTGCAAATCATGGATAGTCCTTGAAAAGCCAGATCTGTTGTTCTTCCATATTGATGTTTATATGTATATTCCCCAATAACTTTGCTTTGAGATGCACGGCAAATGCATCCGATCTCAATTGATTATTGTCATGCAAAGTGTAGATTTTTATTGCCTCTGAGATCATTTGGTCATATTTGTTTCCGTGTGTTTGCGATGCTTATGGTATAGACCTATGTGATCTCCTGATGATGATTTTTTTTTTTTTTTTTGGTCGGATTTTAACTTTCTCTGTATTTAATCCAATTGCGGATGTGGCAAGAAGGTATTCTCGATGCAAGAATATTCAGAAGAATTGATAAATTCCTTTAGACAAGAGGTTTGTTTTCTTTTTGTTTTACTATGTCTCATGAGTTCTCTTTGTTTCTAATATTATTCAGCCAGGACATGCTGAGGGTCGCTTAGACTTTTTAATTTGAATAAGGCATCTCTCGTAGGACATGATATGCGCTATGTCTTGCTCTAAGCCTCATTGGCCTGTCATTGACTTGTTAATTGAAATCATGAAAACATCGTTATGATAGCGTTTAGTGATTGCTGGATGCGAGGTGGCTGGTTTAATTTTGATAAGGGCCTTCCTTGACAGGTTGTAATTGCAGTTGATGGTCTAGATTCGGCCGAGGCAAAGTGAGGGATAATGGGTTGACCTTTTAGTTGATAATGAGCCCAAAAAGTGATCTATATTATCCCAGGATGTGACGAGTCAACATCGAGGTGCCAAATGACTCCATCTATTGTGTCACTTGCCCCTACATCTTCTGATTGTTCTTTTTTTTCTTTTTCCTTTTCCTGATAAGAACTACATAGTCAAGATGGTTTAGGAAGAACATTCTGAAAACCAGTGTGATAAAGAGATGAAGTAAGATTGACCAACATGTTCGAACTGCATGCATTTATCTCTCTCTCTCTGCACTTGTATGACTAGCCCGTATTTTATTATTTTATAAAATTCTGAAGCCTTTTAATGACCAGAATTTTTGGTGCTTATTCTGTAGAGAAACTGGGATTTTTTCCCCAAAGCACGGATATAGTTTATTGATGTTGGGAGCGGCACTTTGGGCTTGCTGGTTTGCCTTTACATTGTGTGATTTTTCTCCACCGCAGCTTGTTGATTCATTTGTCCTTGTAAGCTCTTTCCTTCCCAATGGTGGTCCAACTTTTTCCGGTAATCGCTCTTGATCATATGTGTTTGCGATTCAGTACCCTGTTAGTAAGAGCAATGAATTTTTCTGGATGAAGAATATCTTTCTTGTATTAGGGTGAAAAATATGCATGCATTTAATGAAGTGCATGTTGGTTGTCGCATTGCTGTCCATGCAGATGTTTAGACAGCTGGAGTTGCAAAGGAAGCTTTGGAAGGGCATTGCATATATGACGGGGGGTTTTGCAAACTCCATATCTCGTATTCGCGCCATACAGATCTTAGCATAAAGGTAATTACATCTGCTGCCCCCTGGTATTACGTTTATCTCAGCAAGTTGTGACTATCCTACACCGTGGATGTACACTTCCTTGCTTTTGATACAAAAGGAAAAACTCCCTCTCCTAGTTGAATTTTGAAAGATGCCACTTCCAATTGACCATTTGATCAAGAGCGATTACCATTCAAAGAGTCACTAGTATGTCAATCACATGTTTTTAGTTTTCACTTAAAAACAGTTAAAGTGAAATCTGTTCCTCGTAGAAGGGCAAATGACGTGAAATATGTATAAACCTGATGAATAAGGGATGGCATTATTCTATTTCGCCAGTATAAGCTGTTTCACTTTGAGAAAAGTGGTGAAACATTCATTGATGTCTCTGGCAACAAGAACTTTCATTGGCTGTTGACTTCAAATATGCCACACGTTCAAGGTTCTGCTCATCTCCTTGGATCTCGTGTTACCATTTTCAACGTGACCGTATATAAGTCACACCCATTTGCGGTTGTGTTTTTCGTGTCATCATTCAGGAATCTCGAACTCTCTTGTTTCCCTTGCTTTGAAAGATAAACTTAGGTGCTAGCATGATTTAAACTTGGTCCCTTTAACATGAGGCATTTTGTGTAATTTGTTCTTATATCATGAATTGGTGGGAATTTGAAAACTGAAGCAAGTGTTGTGAGCGCTTCCTTTTGTGAGAATGTACTAATGTTATTTTAAGATAAAATAGTACGGAAGCCTGGTCATTTTCGTTTAGGGAGTTCTAGAATCTGTTGTTTATTCATCTGTTATTCATTGATTATTCTGTGGGGGAGGTTATGATTTATTAGCTTGGTGAATTGTTATGACTGGTTGGAAATAATTGTCTTAGTATTTTGTGCTGCATTTTAGTTTCTATGTTAGATATATACGGCGTGTCATAATAATTTTGTCTTGTCTTTGAATATATGCGAACATTAATTTGCTGATATTGTTCTCTTACATTTTACTTTCGAAGAAAGTAGGTGGGAGATTGTTAATTGACTGATATGCTAACTATTTTTCCAGGTTAACAATGATCGGAGCAGAGACTACACAATCCCCAACACCCTGATGATGAATCCTCAACCTTCAATTCTAGGGCAGCAACCGGCTTTAGCTGTTGGTGCTTCTCCTTATCATGCTATACTACTAATTTCATAAACTAAATATAGTTGTCTCTACGCTAGACTATCTAGAGCTACATGTTAGTAATTTCAGCGTAATTAGAGATTGTTTCCTCTTTTCTTTCATTTGATGACTGATCTGATGTTAAAAAAAAAAAAAAAATTGCAGATAAGCAACTTTGCTAGCATGTGGTTCATTCTCCTTTTCGTCTCAATTTTCGCAACCGGGTATTCTTGAGCTCCGTTGGAGTGGTTTCAGCATTGAGGATTCGTGGAGGAATGAGCAATTCTGGGTCATCGGTGGTACATCTGCTCACCTTTTTGCTGTGTTCCAAGGGCTTCTTAAAGTGCTTGCTGGCATTGATACCAACTTCAGTCACTTCGAAAGTAGCCGATGAGGAAGGAGACTTTGCTGAGCTTTGTGTTCAAATGACATCGCTTCTCATTCCTCCGACCACAGTTTTTATCGTGAACATCATTGGCATTGTAGCAGTGTCATATGCGATTAACAAAGTGGGTATCGATCATGGGGTCCACAAGTTGGCCCGAACCATTGATTCGTCATTTTGTTATTTATTGTGCAGTATTTTATTGTTTGATCACAAGAATGTAACACTTTCGAACTTAATTCAGCACTTAAAAGGTCGAATATAGAACAAGTTCATTGGTCAAGCTTAAGTCGATGCCTTTATTAATGTTCCCACAATTATCTTGTAAATTATGGCTTTATTAATGTTCCCACAATTCTCTTGTAAATTGTCAAATGTGTCTCTTATCAATGCAAGGCTCTACGGAAAGCATTTCCCGCACGTCAATTAATTCTCTCTCACACTACTAATAATTGAAACGTGATGTTGTGTTCTTTGTATATTGTCAAATTCAAACTCGACGGATGAATTATTGCCACTTTTCGATTTCATACTAAGTAGCAATCCCTTGGACTCGCAGGTTTTCCAAGATTAGTAGGGCAGCAAGAGCTTTGCCTTGCAAGGTAACTAGCCACAGTTTGGATCAAAAATAAAATCAACATCTAACAAGATCATTTAATACAAAGCTTTGTTCTGTCAAAGAAAGCTGAAGGTACTCAAACGTAAAATTGAAATAGCAAACTCCAAACATAAAACTGTTATTCATTCAAATCGACAATCCAAGTAAGCAAAAAGCTTTCCCTATGTTAGGTACTCCAAGAGATTTATGCACACAAAGTAGCCCCTGTGAAAAACATTGCATCTCAATCAGCATGTTATTGGACAAATTGGCCATCTTTCTTGGTACGACTCTTGCCAACTCATCTTCTCATGAAACGCAATACTCACATTATCAAAACATGCCAGTACCTTCTTCAGAAACACATTGAACCACAAAAGAAAAGTAAACCCCTCAAATATCTTTGCGAGTGCATGTAGAACCAACCTTGGTAACAAGAACTTCCTTGAAGAATTCTTTTGAAGAAATCGTATGAGCAAAAGAAAAAAACATAAACTAAACCATTCAATCACAGTATACATCTGACCAAAATAAAAAAATCGTAGTATGCAAAATAGTGATCTTTATCCACTCTTTCTATAGATGACCCATAGCAAAAGACCTCGCATTTCTTCTTGTCAAATATGTGGTTATGCCTCTTCATCATCCTCAACCATAATCCTCTTGCATGCTTCGTAGCACATGAACATCAGGTAGGGAAAACCTTAATGACAATAAGATTCTTCTTCTTGCACATTAATAAGTCCATAACTCTTTAAAACCTGTCCACATCCATATAAGAAGTCATCGACTTCCCTCAGCAGCTCTTTTAACATGACCAGAAACAGGGGCGTCCACCAATTTTAGATCTTTTCCTTCACCTGCAATATGACACATGCAGCACGAAATTTAGAATAAGAATGCTAGCAAATAAACCCTTTAGTTTATCGAATAAAACTTTTAGTTTTCTGTTTTCAACAACAAAAGTGAAACTTTTAGACCCTATTACCCCACATGCTCATTAACATGTAATGCAGCTGCATGTAGATTGTACAAAAAGGCAAGAAACCAGCCAGACCATCGGTTGAAATGTGCCCCGTACTGTGCCATTGGAGTGACGAGACCTCTCTAGGGCACTTTGAGGTCTCACAAGAAACCCGCCAGACCATCCAATGCACGCTGAACTGTAGCTCTATGTCCATATTCCCGCCTTGACCAACTCCACTACCTCATTAGGGTGCATCAACAAATGAGCCTCTATTATTTGATCCTTATTGAAAAAGATTTCAATTTCGAAATGCTGGTAAAGGAGATATTTGTGCTCAAATATTTGTAGGTGATTCTTCCACCTTTCCTATATATCCCAGTTGGCAAGTCATCACAAGTACATCCGAAATATATAAAACCGCTTGATTGTAGCTTGGATTTGAGAGACTTCTTCACTTGTCAACTTCTTTGCACACGCAACCTCTTGATCCTTCCCCGTAGAAATTTTACTTCATATGGAGCAGTTACTAGGCGATCTCCATTCAATATCTCACCAAGAGTGTCCTGTTTCTCGTCCAAATAATCTTCATTCCTATCATCCTCATCATCAAAGAGCCCAACAGGGCCATAAATTTCTTCCTCTTTCATGCGCTGGATCCCGAACTCAGATGGGTAAACAGCCATGGAAAAAGTTGGACCACCATTGGGAAGGAAAGAGCTTACAAGGACAAATGAATCAACAACTCAGTGGAGAAAATCACACAATGTAAAGGCAAACCAGCAAGCCCAAAGTGCCGCTCCCAACATCAATAAACTATATCCGTGCTTTGGGGAAAAAATCCCAGCTTGCTACAGAATAAGCACCAAAAATTCTGGTCATTAAAAGGCTTCAGAATTTTATAAAATAATAAAATACGGGCTAGTCATACAAGTGCGAGAGAGAGAGATAAATGCATGCGGTTCGAACATGTTGGTCAATCTTACTTCATCTCTTTATCACACCGGTTTTCAGAATGTTCTTCCTAAACCATCTTGACTATGTAGTTCTTATCGGGAAAAGGAAAAAGAAAAAAAGAACAATCGAAGATGTAGGGGCAAGTGACACAATAGATGGAGTCATTTGGCACCTCGATGTTGACTCGTCACATCCTGGGATAATATAGATCACTTTTTGGGCTCATTATCAACTAAAAAGGTCAACCCATTATCCCTCACCGCCTCGGCCTGAATCTAGACCATCAACCGCAATTACAACTCCGTCAAGGAAGGCCCTTATCAAAATTAAACCAGCCACCTCGCATCCAGCAATCACTAAACGCTATCATAACGATGTTTTCATGATTTCAATTAACAAGTCAATGACAGGCCAACAGGCTTAGAGCAAGACATAGCCTCGCATATCATGTCCTACGAGAGATGCCTTATTCAAATTAAAAGTCTAAGCGACCCTCGGCATGTCCTGGCTGAATAATATTAGAAACAAAGAGAACTCATGAGACATAGTAAAACAAAAAAGAAAACAAACCTCTTGTCTAAAGGAATTTATCAATTCTTCTGAATATTCTTGCATCGAGAATACCTTCACTGCCACATCCTGCAATTGGATTAAATACAGAGAAAGTTAAAATCCGACCAAAAAAAAAAAAAAAAATCATCATCAGGAGATCACATAGGTCTATACCATAAGCATCGCAAACACACGGAAACAAATATGACCAAATGATCTCAGAGGCAATAAAAATCTACACTGCATGACAATAATCAATTGAGACTGGATGCATTTGCCGTGCATCTCAAAGAAAGTTATTGGGGAATATACATATAAACATCAATATGGAAGAACAACAGATCTGGCTTTTCAAGGACTATCCATGATTTGCAACAATAGCACTCATTTTAGAGCCTTTTCGGAGTATGTCCTACTGGCATGATGAATAGCCAAACCCAAGATTAAAGAAAAACTACAGGCGAAAAGCATACTACTAATGACATTTCAGGCATCGCTGAACTCCTATAAAATCCCTTCCGTCACCCCGTCGTACAGAGAGAAAGAGAGAAAAGAGAAAGCGAGGAATTACCTTGACAAGCCGGTGCCGGATCTGGAGCTAGAGGGGCGCGGTGGTTCGCGGTCCCGCGGTGGTTCGCCGTCGAAGAGAGGGAGGGCAGACAGAGACGCGAGTAGAGAGAAAGAGTAAGGACGGACGAGTTGGGGCCGAACCGGAGCCGAGGTGCGGCGCGGTGGTTCGCCGGTCGGAAAGAGGGAGGGAGAGAGAGAGGAAGGTCGCACGCCGGTCGGTCGAAAAGAGGGTGGTCGCACGCCGGAAGGCGAGAGAGAGAGGGGGAGGTCGCACGCCGGTCGGTTGCTGCGGTCGTCTCGCCGGTATCCTCCTGGTTCGCCGGTTGCTCGCGGTGCTTCGGCGGTCGGAATGGAAAGCGAGGCAGAGAGAGAGGGAGTTCGTCGGGAGAGAGAGCGAGGGTAGAGAGAGAGGCGCAAAGAAAGAACCCGCGACCGTAAACCCTACAAGACGGAAATTTTCAAAATGAGCGCCTGAAATTGTGGGTCCCACGAGGACACGTGTCGCGCTGCGAGCGCCTTCTTGTTTGCCACGTTGATACATAAGACGTACCCAATATTTTCTCGAGAGTAAATGGGGTACCCTAATAGTGCCACGCAATCCGTGCTCCGAACCATTCGAGCGTGACACCCGGACAAGTGTCGGTCCACGTCGTCCACTTCTCCGTTTCAAACCAACGGCGCGGAAGTTCTCCTCTCCTCTCTCGAGCATAAGCCCTCCGACGCTCTCTCTCCTCTGCAGATCGTCTCTCTCCTCTCTCTCCTCTCTCTCTCCGTCCCCTCCGCCTCTGCCGGTTGCTTCCATCGTCCCCCACCGACGCCGACGCCGACGCCGACGCCGACGCCGACGCCGCCGACGCTCCTCGCCTCCCTCTCGCGACCTCCGCTCTCTCTCTCTCTCCCCCTCCGCGAAGTCGTGCCTCTCTTCCAGCGAAACGCGACGCCGACGGCCCTCCGCCTCCGCCTCCGCCGGTTGCCTCCGTCGCCCTCGACTCCGACGCGGACGCCGCCTCCGCCTCCTCCCCGGACCCGACCCCGACGCCGACGCTCCTTCGCCTCTCTTCAGCAAACCCCGACGCCCCTCCGCCGGTTGCCTCCGTCGGCGTCGGAGTCCGTCGGCCCGACTCCGACGCCGACGCCTCCGCCTACGCGCCCCGACGCGTACGCCGACACCAACGCCGACGCCGGCCGACGCCCCTTCGCCTCCCCCTCTCGCGACCTCCGCTCCGCTCTCTCCCTCTTTCCTCTGCGGAGCGCCCAACCCCAACGCCGACGAACCCCTGCTCGCGTTTTGGCCTCCCTCTCCGTGAGCGAAGGTCGCTCGCTCGCTCTTTCTCTTTTCCTCCGCGAAGCGCCCACTGCTCCCGAACGCGGACGCCGCCAACATCGTCGCCTTCCCAAGCCCCACCGATAGGCATCCCATTGGCGACTCCCGTACGTCCCAAGGTTCGTTTTCTTTTTTTTTTTTTTTGGATTCTACTTGGTAGAATTCGGTGCCATGTTAATACTCTTATGGCTTTTCTTCTGGGATATTTGGGGTTGTGTGGATAAAAGCGGTTAGTGCATGATACTAGAAGAGCACCGACTCGGCGATGTAGTGACAGAAAATGCTCGACAAATTGATATCTATGTATGTGTTCTCATTTAAGTTTTTCTCTATGCATGCCATCCTTTCTATCTGATTCTGGAATTAAACTTTTTATATCAGGATGTTCGTGAATTCTGTGAAGAGACTTCGAATTAAGAGGACTTCTGAGGCTAATGGACTTGGTACTGAATTACAGAGTCAATTTTCTGAGACTTGATCATGTACATGGTTTTGTATGATCATGATATTTAAAGCATTGTTGAGGATGAGTGCTAACCTTAAGCTGGGTAGCTCTGAAGCTACCCAGGTCCCTGTAGAGCATGGTTGCGAACTTTTTGAGTGAACGGTGTGTATAGCTTGCCCATTATACAGTTGTGGAAATGAAAAGACTGGATAAATGGAGCATTTTGAAAATCATGGTTGCTCCTCTTGGTGTCCCTTTTCTTTATCTTTTGTTGAGGTGACACTACCCTTTCCCAACTTTTGTCACTGCCAGTTAAATCAAACTTTGGAATGTCCTATGTATGTTGTGTGTACATATATTCTCGCAACTTATTTCTTGTTGATATGTGAGAGAGATGGACACTATTCTTTCTTGTGGATTGTTTATTGGTTCTCCATATTCTCTGCGAAGAAATGAGATTTCATATTAAGAGTCTTTCTGATCAAGCCCACTTGAATTGCTTATCAAACTGGAATTTTGGATGGCATGAGATTTGGCATGTAAAAGGCCGCAAGTCTAGTATTGAGGTTGAAAACTGAGGTTTTCATTTTCTTTGGAACTGAGGATTTTCTGTTTCCTCTTAACATTGATCTTTAATCATTGCTGCAACTTTCAGCATATCCATGGGTCAGAGAAGGAGGAAATGCATCAGATATCCCTATTGATATATCAGTTTTGAACAATATGAGACAATTTGTGAAGTACGGTCGACTAAAACAATTTGCTTTACAAAACTGCTCTGTAAGATTTGTTCAAGGAGGAAAGGATATTATATCATGTCAATGTCTAACAAATATTGCTTGCAGGCACTAGCAAGCACACTCGATGAAGAGGAACTTGCTGACCTCAAGGATCAATTTGCTGCAATTGATGTAGATAAAAATGGTTCTATTAGTCTTGAAGAAATGAAAGAGGTATCCATTTCTTTCTCATTCCACATTCACTCTGATGAATATTTTAATTACATCATGATCATGAGTGTTGTATGCATGCAGGCCCTTGCTCAGGATCTTCCCTGGAAGATGAAGGAACCACGTGTCTTAGAGATTCTTCAAGCGGTAACTTTTATCTTTACCTTTGTTATGGCCTTGTTTTCTCCTTGTGTATTAGCAATTGAGATTTGTTTTTCTGGTGGGTTTTGTGGAATACCATTTCTGTCAGTTTCACTTTCTTCTTTTATTGTTTTGGTGATTCTCTTTTGTTCATATTCGATGCTTGAAGCTTCCATTTAGTTCTTGCTTCATGTTTCATCATTTTGAAAACTTGCTTGTGTTGTTAGCCAAGAAATGTTGGACTGATTTTTTCGTTCATAAGATGAGCTACTGCCAAGCTTATAGATTTTGCACAAACATGAGTCCTGAATGGTGCATAAGAATCTCTTTTATTTTTCCTTCATGTAGATCGATAGCAACACGGATGAGCTAAGTGGATTTTACTGAGTTTGTTGCAGCTACTCTTCATGTGCATCGAATGGAGGAACATGACCCAGAGAAGTGGCAGCTGCGGTCACAGGCCGCTTTTTGAAAAATTTGACATTGATCGTGATGGTTATATAACCCCAGAAGAACTTCGACTGGTAATTTTGACTATCTTCATTTATTCATCCCTTCCACATTCATTTGCCCTCTAGTTCTCATTTGTCACTATGGGTATGGGTAGAGTGAAAATTAAATTACGTAGACAGGGCTAAATGTATTTGTTTTAATTTGTAACTGAATTTTGACCCTGTCTCTTGGGAGCTTGAAGTTTGTTTCTTGCAAAATTCCCAAAAGTTGGGATAAGTCGTCTGTCTTTTTGCATATTGGGCACAAACTAGTAGCATAGCTACTTTCTGTTGCAGCTTCACATAAAGAAACTGTTCAGCTTGTGACCTTGATAATTTGGTTATTGTCTCATCTGAAAATACTAGCCGAATGTATTGCCTCTTGTTGTATATTCTGCACAAAGTAGTGGCGCAGGCTTTTTATGTTGCTTGGTACAAAGAAATGGTTAAGCATGTTAACGTGTAACCTTGACATGATGCTCCCATGCCCTTTTCAGCAGACAGGTTTGAAAGGCTCCCTCAGTCCTCTGCTAGAGGAAGCCGACGTCGTCAACAAAGATGGGAAAATAAGTTTATCGGAGTTCAGAAGGCTGTTAAGAACTGCAAGCATGGGCTCTCAAAACTTGCCGAGCCCATCTGGTTATTGGAATTTGAGGAAGATATAGATCCATTCTGGAGCTTTTGGGTGTTAAAAGAGGAGGGAGCACGAGACAGGTTACGTATTTTGGTTACTCAAGATAAACCGAGCCAACCATGATGACTGCCTCTGTACTCCGCTCCATTGCCAATGGAAATCTCTGTACAAAAGTTAGTATCAAGGGATTTTGCATGGCACCCCAAGTTAGCCGAGAAGTGCTTGAGGATGAAGGTTTGGAGAGATTGCTAGCTGTGGTCGTTTACTTGGTGAGAGGGAAGGGCTATACGGGCGTACGTCTTCTAATGAGTGCGGGATGTGTAGCTGCGAGTGTATATTTAACGCCCTCGAATTTGGGGGCCTGTTCTATTACAGAATGGGCAATGCTTTTTTACTTGTAAGGCCTTCTCTATTCCCAATTTTTTTGGCATCGCAAATGAATTAAGTGTAAACATTTTTCAGTCTCTCTCAGAGATGGGCAATGCACCTGCTTTTTCTGTGAAGTATTTAGAGATGTATGCTGAGCAGCCATTAACGAAAATAAATTGATCATATTATTTAGGGTGACGCTTCTTGGTTTCAAGAGCCATTCATCATCATCATCGCGTTGAATCATGGCCAATAGAATAGCGAATGTAGGAGGTGATGCGCAGAACATAAAGAATTCGCCTTTTTCTGCTCCGGTCAATGATGTTGGGAATACCCAAAAGCGTAAGCTAGCTCGCATCTCCATCGGTACACTGATTCGTTACCTCTTGACGACAGCATCTCTGGAGACTTTTTTATCTAATAACCACCAGGGCATCACAAATACACGATGCGAATGACTCATGCTTCCTGTACAACCAGGCTTATGCCTCATGGCAGGTCAAAAGTCGCAAGATAGTTTGGATGCAAAATCTGAGCTCCAATCAATTATGTCATGGTTGCTGGAGCTAAACCCTTAAAAAAGTAATGAATGTGCCCTTCATTGTTCAAGTTTCAGGCATATGCTCTGAAATCTGTATAAACTAAAAAAATTCCCTGTAAGTTAAGCAAACGCAACATAATATACAACTGACCAGCCTCGGTTAACTAGGGTACAAACTACGAAAGGACTAGAAAATGAGTTAGGCCTGTAAAAGGAAAGAAAATTGTGGCATTAAGATTTTCTGGACTTAACTCTTCATCTACTGGACTTTGGGTTGTCACTAACACTATTGGAGGAACTATCTGGAAAAGCCTGAGATGAGGAAAGCTTGCTTGACGAGCTCCCATCAGTAAAATACTAATCTCCTTCCTCTGGGTCTGCTTGCCCTTCTTTTCTCCGGACGTCAAGTCCTGCATAATATATACTGTTATGCATATTGTGCCAATTTACAGAGTAGATCTAGCTCTGGTTCAGAATATAAAAAAAAAAACCTGCTGTGATGATGTTCCAGGCATCTTAAGTTCAAGGTCTGTTGCCATGCCATTTGAATCTTCGTCTTGCTCTGCAATGCTGCCCCTTTGATGATCTGAAGACCTGCTTTTGGAGTCTTTTTTATTTGACACGTGAGAACTGGAAGCATATTGGGTTGACTGCTGTTCAAATGTGGGATTGGCAGGCATTGAATTTGGGATAAAGGTAGAACACGGAGCGGGAATAGCACTTGCATTCTGATTTCCAAAGAAAGGGAAAGGCTGAAGTTGTGAGTGCATGGGTATTGGACCTGGAGTGACGGGTATTGGAACTGGATATGAGTAGGCTGGACCCATGACGACGGATGGATCCATGGCAGCCCAAGGGTACATAACCCTCATCCTTTGCTGGTACTGGACATTAAGATTTTCAACTTCAGATTTTAAAGATGATTTCTCTTCTGTGAGCTCATTCTTCTCCTGCATCAGCTGGTTGTGATGCAAAGTTACTATTAGCATCAATGCAAACAATGGACATTAGAACCTCAGGATACTGGATGAAGATAAAATCACCTCACGAGATTCTTCAATAAGAGCTGTACATTCAGCTTTCAATTTGTTAACTTCCGCGGTTAAATCCTTCAGCACCTGGATTGTGTCCGTAAGAATAGTTGCCTTGTCATTCTTAGGTCAATCAGGATCTGTAGTTCATATAGGAAAGGCAAAGCAGTTGTTCAAAAGTCTAGCATGAACAAAAGGCAGCTCTAATTACAGCGAAACGGCGCATGCTAAATAATATAACCACAGCATTTATGTCCCTGCAGTAGCAAACCAATGCAATGATTTTGTATAATGCCTCCTTCCCAAATACCCTTTGATGAGACTTCGATTTTGTTTCTCCATGGTTCATCTGGATCAGATTAAGAAGCCATGGGTGGAACATCTTTTAGCCTCTGAGAGAAGAAGGTTTGTTTTTGAACATCTTCTGGCTAACCGTGTTCAGCATCGCTCTCGACTACTGGCATGAAGCCATTTTCCAGTCCATGACCGTTTTCATCATGGCCTTGAATTCATCATAACTGATTCGACCATCCTGGAATACATCCATCACAGAATGAGCACTCTATTTCGTATATGAACAAGATATACACAGATTCCAAATTGCAGGTTGTTCTGGTTATGTATTACCTTATCTAGATCAGCATCGAAAATGATGTCTTCAATAAATTTTTCATTGTTCGGACCAAGATTGTCATCTATCAAAGCTTCTTTCAACTCATCGAATTCAATATATCCGCTTCAATTCTTGTCAAAGAATTCAAAAGCTCGAGTAAGGTGGTCATCGTTGCCAATCCTTCTCAAGTGGACTGACATAGTCACAAACTCCTTCAAGTTCAGTGTTCCGCTTCCATCTTCATCAGCCTGTTCTCATATAAAATGGAGTTCTATTTTTAAATGCTAATACAAGAAACCGTGACTCATCAAATTATTAGAAACCCACTTGATTTTACAAGAAGTTCTATCAATTATGTGAAATGGTGACACAACCTCATGATCAAATCTTTGACTAACTGATGAAAAATATATTTCTGTATTATGTAATCCATCCTTAATCTTCCAAATGCCTTGCAATTTAAGCAAAATCATGCACTTCACAGCATACAATGCATCAACATGGAAGAAGAAAACATAAACCATGTCCAAAACAAAATGTGCTAAGCTGTTGAATAGGTGATCTTACTGCATCCATCAGCATCTGCACATCAGGATCAGCAACTTGCTGTCCATATTTGTGCAGGCCATGTTTCAACTCTTCAAATGTCAGATCTCCATTTTTATTGGTGTCCATCACGTCAAACAGCTCTTTCATATGATCCACTTGCTCATCAGGCAAATTGTCTACTACTACCTACATTAACAATGTGGGAAACACAATTCGAGTTTAACTTTGCACTAAGAGCAGCAATGAAATCAACAAGGCAATGTTCAAGGACTCACTCTGAGAACTTTCTTCTTGAACTTATTCATCAAAGAGAATTGCTTTATCCTCATCCGGACATTTTGTCCTAGTGAAACGTTGGGAGCCATGTCCACATTCTGTATCCACATATGCTCGCACGAATCAATTAAAAATACAACCTTAAAACTATTTGTCGCAAGGACCACCTTACCAGCACCTTTCGGCGTGGGTTCATATATCTTTGCCTCAAGATCTGTAGGCAAATTAGCATATATCGGCATATAATGAGTTCGGCAATTTGGAGCCAAAACCCCTTACCTATGCGTCAAAAGCTATTCCGCTGCTTTAATTTCCTCTTGAGCGACACTTGCTGTTTAGTGATGCAAGAGCAGACATCTTAAGTCAAAAACACTAACCCTTTCCAGTACATCAAAAGCTTTCTTCCTTAGCACAGCATCCAATGTGCACATGATGACGTTCTCAATCCCCTAGATTTTGCACTTTAATGATAAGAAGAATATAGAAAATGAAATGGCATAAAATCAACATCTTTCACTATAATAGCTGCAAGGCAGCAAAATGGCTAGGAACAAATGATGAGAAATCTAGTATTCAATAGATACTATGTGATGCTGCAATTGTATCGCTGCATATTTAATAAGCCACATCAATTAAGACTAAAACAATATTAAAATAAACCACATAGACAACTACCTCAAATTTTCAACAAGTAAAAAGTTTGTGCCAGGCTAATGAAAAAAACTGTCAAAAATTGAGTCACCTTTAGTGCATTTTACCCTAGGCTTAAAAATGCGAAAGTCTGAATAGAGAAGCAGTTGGAAGAAAATATGTCTTACAAAGAGGCAAAGGACAAAAAAATTGATGAGATTACACACATTTTAAAGGAAAGATGTAACAAGTGAAAAGTGAGAGCCATTTGTTCATGTGCTTGACGAAAAGTTAACAAGCAATTTGACTAATTCCCTTTACGGCAAAACCAAAAAGAGAATGAGAAAACAAGAAAATGGACACTAAAGTCAGATACAAAGCATGAGCAGAGGAGCAGAAAACGCTTATCAATAAAAGAAATGCAACCATTTAATTCAATTCCAGGGTGTTCATGAATCTAGATACACCCACCAACTATTCCAAGAGATCTCAAGTAATATCTGCTTTCCCCATGTGTTTAGTTCATCGAAAGAGTCACATTAGTTCAGTGTCTACTCTTCCTATAATTTTTCTTGACAAACAGCATCTAAGATTAACTAGCTTTCAACAAACAGAAATGCCGTGACTCCCAACTTGTCCAACTTCAACAAGATCAAAATTTTCAGCAAAACCCACTTTCTTGCTCGTTCCCCACCAACGCTCATAGCTCATGCGAACCCGCTTTCATTCAAAAATCATACCGTTCGCCATATACGGGACGTGGGGTCGACCACTCCCGCGTTAATCTCTCACAATTCAGGTGAAACCTCACGGCCCGATTCCTTTCTTTTACTTGTAACATCCCCATGACTTCCTGAAACCAAACGACGAGGGAAAAAACGAAAGCAGAGAAGGGATGACGACATACCGAGAGAGGACAAAGGAGGCGGTTCGGTGTTGGGGTGATTATTGTGGGCACATTTCTTCTCACCTGGAAGTCTGCAATGACGGAACAGGCGATTGCCCCCCCGGAAAATCTTGAAACCCCCCAGACACAAGCGATTCAACAGCTCGGTGGACCGAAGCAGCGAGATTACGTCGGGCTTCGACTTGACGGGTCGGCCTAAGATCATGTATCCAGAAGTGGGCTCATCTTCGAATTTGCCAAGAACGGAAAAACCGGACAAGGGTAGAGAGAGAGAGAGCCGCAGTTTCACTTCTCGCGTTGCTGCGCTTAGAATCAGAAGCAATAAACCAGTGAACTTCTTATCGCAGATTTAGGTCAAGCTTTCTCCCCCAAAACAAAGATGCGAACATATGATTGCTTCTCGGTCGCGAGTCGGGGGACGGAGAGAGGCGAGCGAAATCGGCCGTCGGGAGAGAGCGCGATTTAGGAAGAAGTGCGCCGAGAGAATGGAGCCCTGAGATGATGGCAAGTCATTTGTGTGCACAATACGGTTTAACAGAGAGGTAACGATATTGATCTGTCACTTCTGTATATCCTTGGAAGATTCATCATCTTTTCATCTCCTTGCTAAGTTTCGGTGGCTTCCATATGTAGGTTGAGCTGGCCTATTTCGATCATGGGGGCATCCTGCTGTACGTCATCAGGAACTTGATTGGAGGTAGACATTGAGCGACCAGGCAGGTTCAACAGCCGGCTCTTCTCGGTGTTCCTAGCATTTCCATCCCATCCGGTCAACATGGCTGGAGTAAATCTCTATGTCGGAGAGTTCTTCCTCCAGCTGTTATGGGAATAAATTGGGGGAATAAATGGGACGATTTCTGCGTCCTTGGATGATTATCATTCTAACTCTGTGGGCGGCAGATAAATTAACATTGCAAGGTCTGCGATGGCGTTCATGATATGTGGACAAACCATTGTTGGCCTCTCATTCTGTTCAAAAAGCTTTGGGTTCGGTTTTCATCGGACAAATGATTTGGATTTTAGAAATCTGCAAGATTTTTCAACTGTGTCCCGAAATGTGATCTACTCAAGCAGTTTGCCTCTTTCTAGTGTAAGATGGTGGTGTAGAATTTCGCCTAAGAGAGGATCTCTTTCAAAGCTATAAAGACAAACGCATTTAGAGAGAGAGAGAGCATGAAATTCATTATTGAGGTGGTGGAGTCCCATATTCACGTGTACTGGCATGCTGGTTGCTGACGTGAAAGGTGGACATGAGACCCGGAAGATGGGGCCTTCACCTGAGAATTCAGACATGTTACAGCAGTAGGAATTTACGAACTTTTGGACCTGCAAACAAAGGCAGGTGCAAGATGGAGTAGTTACGGCAACAATCGGCACTGATATTTAAAATCTAGGTAATTTCAGGAAGGAAAATCAAGAGACCGATAGTTCAGTTTTACTTGGTGCTATATTTACTGAACTGAAAGTACATCTAATCAGGAAATCTTCCTTATCTGTAGCATGACCAACATACTAAATGAATGAACTTATCCAGCCAACGGTTACCCGAACCATTTCTGAACATTCCTAAATGTATAAGGACAACCTCAGCAAACTTTACACCTTCCAGACAGTAAACATATTGGACTCATTCAACCTAGAACTGAACATAACATCAGCTATAAACTGACGTAGCCTGATATCTGTCTTCATTAAATAAAGTCACATAGGTGTAAAATAGCGCAAGAGAGACCAGAAATATTTCATCCATCATGCAATTAACAGATGGTTAGACACTAGTAATGAAATTTCTATTACCTTACTAACGTCCAGGGTGAGACACTTAGAGAAACTATCACTAAATCATATATTGCTAATGATTGCTACTGCAAGGAAACACGACCATGAACCACTTCACATTGAAAATGACAGTTATACTGAAACACAGCATTTGTATCCTAATCATCTGTTCCCAGCAGAAAAAAATTTACCTTCTGCTCAGTATCTCAAACTTTGTACTCATGCACACGCAACCACTTAGTAGATGACTGTTTGTTCCCCTTAATAACAGGGCAACCACCTGACATGAATCAGAATGGCTAAGTAAATGGTGACAGAAACTAGAGAATAAATTCGATAACTCATTTACAAGATCGACATATAATTTTAGTAAAATTGTACAGACTTTGACATGCTATCATATTATGAACTCTAGGCATGACCAAGTACACATAACAGCTGAATAGAGAGCACAACTAACCATGCAAACTGGATTTATCCAGAGAACCATCAGGTTTCATACTCCAAAAAAGAAGTGCATCACCCATTTTCGGTTTAAAGGAAAGTCCTATCTGTCCGTTTCGCAGGAATATTACATACACTAATTTATTAGGAAGAAGCTGCTCATTGGTACATATCATGCTCTCTCCAGAAACGATAAAGCACATTTTTGGTGAAAGGAATGTAATCACCAATTCCAATATTAGTATTTTCATGTGCTATTCAGAATCAAAATGAGCAGGCATTCGCGTATATGACAGAATGCCTATTCAGAATCAAAACAAGACACTTTCTGACCTTGCCACATCAACATGAACAGAGTGGTCGATAACAAGATCCACTGGAACCTGCACGATGATTGACATGTTCACCATTTCAGCATGATACAATTGAGTGAATCAGAGAAAGTGTTACCTTAGGGAAGAGGAAGACTCTAGAAGGCACTCATTCTAGGGCATGCACATGTAAGGTGTCAAAAAACATGTCATCCATATAAGGAGATACCTGTTGATAGTAAAATGCAAAGAAAAGGGTATCCACAGAACAAGGGTCCCTGCCTAATCATTCCCAAAAAGCTTTTGTCTTCACGATGGGTGCTTGTACTTGAGGAAAGCTACCGACCTGTCAACAGGACGCCTCTGTAGTAGACAAACATCAGATCATTGTATGAGCATATACTAGAATTACTATTACTTTTATAAGCAAAACGTAACATAAAACTGTATAACACAGGTATATAACTACTTGCCCTGTCTGAGTCCTTTGGTTGAGGAAGATTATAAAACGCAGCCTCAAGCATTGCCTGATTGTATATCCGATCACGATGGCCTCCATGACTCAAACTTGAGGAACCAAAATTATCACCAACAGCACCAAGGTCAGAGCTACTGCTTCGCCCAATAAATCCCAGGTTTCGAGAAGGTTGAGTAGGCTGATAAGGTTGCCCAGGGGATAGGTCAGTATCTCTAAGAAGCTGAGCAGGCTCTGCAAAAGAGCCCACTAATCCAGCCTGTGGCATAAAACAGACACAAGAACCTATGTTCACACCATCTTTAGCACCAAAACTTACGCAAGCATGTAAGCATATACATTAGATGCACATAGACGTTGGTTGCGTTTAGGTGATACTGTTGAAGCATTCACAAAATGCACCAGGAGTTAGCACATGTATGAAGATCAAGAAACATCAGAAACACTTAATCAAGAGAACTAGCCAACATCAGACCAATCTTACTACAGTTAACAATCACTTAGACTCTCTACATATGAAACCATCTGATATAGTACCAAGAGGCGAGCAACAGCCAGGTAAGAATTCTCCTCAGAAAGATTTAACATTACCCTCATCACTCAGATGTTTTCCTCTATGTTTTAGGAATTCATGGTTGGCTTACTAATGTTTGCCTGGTTATAGTTCAAGCCCACTAGTCATGAACCCCTGCCACCCAATGCTAAGTCACAAGTCTGCACTTAAACTGACCAACCAGAGTCCCCACCTAATTTATCATGTCATTTCACTAATCATTCAGTTTGAAATTATACATTTATGTTATATCAGGAAGCACTTAAGTTCAAGCATAGTCAACTCGATCAGGATTCTGACTTCAGTAGCAATAAAATAAAGTGAATAACAATTTCGACCATAAAAACAAACCAACAAATCCAAAAGATTAGATGCCATTAAGAGAAAACAAAATTCTCTGATATAATTCCTGCATCATATGAATCTAAGGTCCTAAGTATTAATTCTATTACATGAGAAAAACAAAATTCTCTGATATAATACTCGCATCATATAAATCTAAGGTCCTAAGTATTGATCCTATTACACAAATTACGCCAGGAATATGTATGATTGGATCGGATCCATCTACAGCTAAATAACTAATGCTAAATAAAGTCAAGACTTTTGTGATAAGGGTCCCAGCACTCAAGCATATATTGTACTGTGTTATCAAAAAACAAAATACATTATAAGGCACTGCACCATTGATGTTAGCAATTTCACCTCGTACAGCCCAAATACCAAATTGGAACTTGGGTCCATGGCACAAGATTGTTATGAACAAGCGATTCACGGTAGTATCTTTTGAAGTATCACATGGTCAAAACTATACTACAGTTGCATAAGGTCCACTAGAAACAAGTTTTTCTGTGAAAGAAAAATCATTGTCCTATTTTAGGACTCGTGAAGCTAGAAGCATTTGAACCTCAACAGTGATGCAATAGCTTGATAGAGCACAAGCATTTCACATGGGCATTGGGAAGATAAGCAAGAAATACAGGAGGCAAGCCATCATGGGCAAAGCCATAAATTGGTGGCCAGTAGATAATCTGACAGACAACATGACTTTGATGTATTGATAAACCAGAGGCAAAACCAGTGGTCCAGCATGATAAAATAAGAAAAACCAGATGCTTGGATTAACCACTTAGCAGAGTGCAGAACCACATGGCTCAAATTAGATTGTGTATGGCTTCAGATGAGAAGTATTACTCTCTAAATAGTTGACACCAAAGCTTCACATGACTTTACATCATAAAGAAAAAGCAAACAGTATCCATTGATATTATAAGAAAAATACAAAAAGAGCATTTCTAGGAAAAAGAGAAACAGAAGATTGACAAGTAAAGCTGCTTCATCAATGTTGAAATGTATTAACTTACATCTGATGCTTGTGGGAATATCAGATCATCCTCATTCATTGTATTCTTGCCCACTCCAGACCTAACAGCAGAATCAGCACCTGAATAATCAGGTAGATTCTGCTCCCAGCTGCTCCTGAATTTTCCCCTTGCCAACTTCTGCATTATGCATGCCTGGTATCAAATAACTATGGTTTGCAATACAGGCTGATGAAAATATTTTGAAGTAAACCGCATCAACAACTGATCTTAAGATAACTCCAATTGGAGTCTAGCCTTGCTGAAGCACTCTAGCAGAACAAAGTTGAAAAAATAAAGTGGCCTCACACCCAGAGTTACTGAGATTTTTCATCAACATAAGGAAATAAAAGTTCAAATACAAACATTTGACTTTCATTGCAAAACAAAGAAAATAAAAGGTAAGAAAACATGATTTTAGAAACTCATTTATATGTTTGAAGTTTTGAAATATTTGACATTAAATAAAAGTAAAAAAGGGAGTCCCAGTGAACAAGGCTCACCACACAAACAAACAAAAGAAAGGCTGAAAACGTTAGTCCTTCCAAACAAACAAAATTACAAAAAAACAGTGGATGGTTGGAGTATTTAATAGATAAAGATAGAGAATTGCTCCATGAAGAAGAGTCCTAAGGTCTTTGTATGCACAATCAATTATTTGATGAAAAATAAAATATATAATGTAGCAATAATTTAAAGCTGTAGTACAGAAATGGGTTTACCATTTGACTATTGATGGGTTTTAAGAGTTAGATTACCTTTTGAAAAGGATGAACTAAAATTGTGAGTTTTATATAAGATGCCAGGCATATTATCAGTGTTTGGATCAAAAAATGTAACTTGGGAATCCAAAATTCCCGAGGCAAAGTATATTACATGAAGTTAATTAGGTCAAGTATCCTAATTATGCATTAAACAATAGGTATACCTGTACCGTTTGTGTAGCTTTGGGGATTCACAATTGAAGTGACAAGGCTTCATTCAATAAGTCAGGTTATGGGGAAAAAGAAAGTAAACTGAAGAAGGGCAATGAATCGCAGACTTATATGACTAACAATAATATTATATATGTATGGATAACAAAAACACAGTCGATTCCATCTACTGTTTTTTCTTGTTACGTCCTTTCAAGGAAGAAGTATTCAAAACTGTGTTAGGCTGCCTCCATGCAATCCTAGCCATTTGGAAATATTCAAATTGAGTTTCTAAATTGAATAATAAAGCTCCATGCACAACCATGCAGACCAGCAACAGTATACAGGTAGCAAGTATGAATGCTCATGACCCAATGGCTGCAAAGCAGGCCCTTCCTTCCAGAGCTAAAAGCCGAAAAAGACAAGAGGCTAAATTCCAGAAATTGGAGCCATTACATGTCTTAAATGATTCAGAAACTCTAATTCTGAGTCAAGCTGATCCCAATATTTGATGGTACTCTGTATTGTTGCAAATAAAAGCTATGTAGCAGAATCTCTTGGACCTGAAAGAGCAAAATATTGCTGACTGAACCGTTGATGGATGGAACCCAGTTGTTGTTGCAGAGCCAAGCCAGATACATTGTTAAGACCTGGCATTTGTGATCCTAGCCCTATACTGACTTGAGGAGAGATCAATGAGCTTTGAGAATTGAACTGCACAATTTTTGTAGAAAGGGTATGGAAAAAGTAATTGAACTTCAGAACAAAGCCAAAATGACCACAAAAAAATTAAAAAAAAAATTGCTACCCATATGTGGCAATTACTAAAAAATACAACACAAAGATTACAGCATATGAAATGCTTGCAAACTGTTAAGTAGAAACCATCTCATAATAACACTGTGAATACACTGATCCTGCTTCAAGTCAGGGATAGAATATACAATTGTATCTTCAATAGGCATTAATAGTGTGGAGTAGATGGACTTATTGGGGGTGGATACTAAATTCAAGTGTTGGCTCAATAGATAGTACAAAAATTGACGAGACAATTTTACTCATGACTAATAACAAGGTATCTAAATTCAAGTGTTGGCTCAATAGATAGTACAAAAATTGACAAGACAATTTTGCTCATGACTAATAACAAGGTATCTAATAAAATGCACACAGTGGGCGTGTCTGCCAAGAACTAGAGAGAGATTTGAAATCTATCACAGAGCAACTAACTTCCAGTGATAACTGAAGATTGTGTCCTAATATACTCACTATTGACGGAAGAGTATTTGATAAAGAATAGATAAAATTAATCGAGAAGGAAGAACCTGCTGCAAGGGGCTTGCTGTTGTGCAGAAAACTGCTTCTGATTTCCTCCAGCCAAGGAGGCATGCCCAAAAGATGCTGTGACCTTGTTGCTGCATTTGATGAAAACGCTGTAAAAATTTCTCCCTTTTGATCAGGGGCTATTTCAGTTCTCCCCGGGCGTGCCCCTGGTCAAATGTTGTACAGAAATTCTATGAGCAGTTATATTAAACAAGCATCAGGGAAAAGCTGGCCCACACAGTGGTAGCCTCTCTATATACAAAATGCTCAGTCGCCTACCCAATGAGGACTGCCCAACCATCTTTCTCTAATTACGTTTCTTTCCCTCTAAAAACTCTGCCAATATGCTCTCCTTTTAGAAAAAAGTACAGAGAGGATTAAGGAAAAAAATTTCTTTCCATTTTTCTTTAACTTCTGGGAAGACTTTTGCTTACCAAAGTTCTGCACGGAGAGAATAAGTCATAACCGGTCCACTTTACAGATCTCTGGTCAACGGACACCAGAGTAACAAGTTCCATCAATTGTGCTGACTACAGTGCTTTTGACTACCATACAACCATAATCAAATCATTTGTAGCTAATTATACCCCCTAATCCTCCTCCCCCCCACCCCCCACCCCACCCCCACCCCAAAAATATCATCTCAAGCAATCTTTGGCACAAGAAAAGCAACCTTTAAGGGATGCCTTTGTTTGTGAAAAATTCTCCAAGAGTGTCTTTGGTAACCACTACTGATGATTTTGAACTGTTTAGTCTGAAGAGGGCAAATTCAGAATCTAAACAAACAAATGCAAGCCATGGCATTATAAACATAAAAACAGGTGTAAATATGTTTCAAACGTGGTAGATACAGACTACATAAGATAAATGAAAGCTGAGTCCAAGATGAATTTTTGCATTACTGAGGCAAACAATCAAATACATGCCAATAGTGATGGCACTCAAAAGTGGCTATGCAGATTTCTACGCATGGTAAGACAGACAGAAAATCAGACATCAAAAGTAAGTTTTAATTTCTTGCACAGCCCCAGATCAAAGTCTTTTCACATACATGCGAAATGATATGAACCTAAGGATTCAGTTGATGCAAAATGATAGATTCCGCCGTACAATCAAATCAGAGAACTTTATGGTTGCAAATTTGGAACATGAGTTGGCAAAGCACAATCAAGAATTAAAAAATGATTCAGCACCCAATCAAGCATTGAAAGAGGTACACAATAGCATACCGACTGATTCTGGTTAAAAGAAACTCCAGGCCTCCACTCCATGCCAGTAACTATAGGAGGTGAAAAATCCTGCCAGCCATAGATGAACCCTCAGCACCACTACCAGTATCAACAAATCCAGTTACTTCATTAGCCTTCACCCCTGAGGTAAGAAGATTCTATTGTCAAGGGGACACTAGAGACTGGATTGTTCCACTACTTCAAGTCTTTGCTCAGCTTCTAAAATATTCTCTTTGCTATGTCTGAAGTAGAAGGGGCCAAAATATTGGTTCCGCTTCACCTGAAAGCATGTCGGCTGAAGGTATACTAGATGACAATTGACTGGATAGAGCACCCCCAGCCATTCCACTCAAAATCCCAGCCTCATTAAGGGAGGTAGATGGTTGGCGACCTGGGAAGTTCACATTTTCTTCCTCCTTGCCAGAAGTAGAAAAATTTAAAGTAGATGAATTGGCAGAACCTTCATTTTCCAGGACACTACAAACTTGAGTAGGACCAGGAATAACTGTTGAAGTAGTCGACACACAGATGGGCTATGAGAAAGAATATTTGATGAAACAGAATCAGCATGAGTTCCCATAGGTGTTGAAACGGCACAAGTTATGGTACTAGTTGTGGTTGGCTGAATTGCTGCAGTAATATCTGAATTGGCATCTTTAGAGCTTGTGTCTTCCAACTTTCTCTTGGACCAAGGATCCTTCTTGATGATGAGCAGTTGTAGTAGTATCCTAAAGAAGCAATGATCAGCAGGCCACATCAAAATAAAGGTGAAGCACAGCAATTTTGAGGAAACAAGCACAACTTTAGCAGCACAATCGTGGCCTTATCATATAATCTAAGTTGAAAATAGAATAATAAATATTTACCACCAGGAAGGACCATGCTCATCGGCTGCATCAAAATAAGAGATGAAAACAGAAATGCTAAGAAATGACTGAAAAAATTAATGGATGTATGTTCATACTTAATAACATCTTGAAAAGGACATACTAGTGTCAAATGACACTACTTTATCAGCCATCCACAGTAAAAAAAAAAAATAATAATAACAATATATTGAATTCTCTTACCTGGCAAGCATTGCAGCTTCTGCTTCTATTCCTCCAACTCCCCAACCAGCAACTCCTAATCCGTCTATCATAGTTGTATGTGAATCAGTACCAACAACACTATCAGGGTAAAGCAAGCCATTTGTGTTGAAGGCCACTCTGCCAAGATATTCTAGATTAACCTGCAAATAGATTCCAGTTCAGTTTGTCAACTCAATGACACAGGCCAATATTCTGGTAAAGCAAGAAAATTGCATATTCTCAAAGGACACGGCATGTAATAGTTTCACCACGGGTATATACAGTTTTTCCACTTCTTATGCTAAAGTCATACATATGATCAGTATATAGGCACTATATGTTTACTACCTGGTGGACAATCCCCGATCCAGGCGGAACAACAAGCATATTATGAAATGCAGTTGAACCCCACTTGAAAGCAAATCTCTCCTTGTTCCGATGAAACTCAAGTTCCATATTAGCCTGGACAGCATTTTCTGACCTTGCCACATCAACCTGAACAGAGTGGTCGATAACAAGATCCACTGGAACCTGCACGATGGTTGACATGTTCACAAATGACAGTTCAACTACTTGCGCACACAAAGATAAAGTTCCTTCACCACCAACAGTAGCTGGAACGAGCGACATGCTGACATATAAAGCTCACCAGTGGGTTGATTTTATTCAGATCTCCCCCGAGGCTATTCATCGCATCACGCAAGCAAGCAAGATCAACGACAGCAGGCACCCCAGTAAAATCCTGATACAAATGACGACGCATCATCAAATATCAAACATGGCAACTCTTCAAAACCCCAATCAGCATCAATGACACACGATGCGCAGCTCCATGTACCTGCAGCAGCACTCTGGCCGGCTTAAATGGGATCTCGACTTGTCTAGGAGAAGTGTTTTCCCAGTCGATGATCTTCTCGACATCTTTGCTCTTGACCTGGAACTGCGTAGCAGTTCGAATGGCCAACTCCGGAAGAATCCTAATAGAAGTACGGCAGCCTATCTGAAGCATAAGCAACGGAGATTGAAATTGAACAGTAGATTCCGTTAGAATCCGACAAGAGTATGGCACTCTGCCACTCTTATCATAACAGAGGACCATCGAACTCAATAACTACTAAAAATGTGCTCTATCGTTTCTAGAAGGATGGCAACCTACACAAGTTGTAGGCAATCAGGTCACATTATGCATCCTTCCATGTAAAGAAAAGACACCCTTATGTCATTTAAGCAGGCTTTAATGCAGTTGCCATAAAGGAAGAGTTGCAATTTGTAATCAGGGCTTTAAGACATCAAACCTTTGAGATATTGCAATATCGGCAAGCATGTGGAGACGGGAAATAATTTACGCACAACTTAAACAAGAGAGAAACGGACTACAAGAGCGGCGAGCTGTTTAGTGATGCAAAAGCGGAGCGATCTTAAGTCAAAAACACTAACCCTTTCGGTACATCAAAAGCTTTCTTCCTTAGGCACAAAGATTCGATGTGCACATGATGACGTTCGCGATGGCGCCCATCCCCAGCTCCTCCATCGCCTTGAACGCGGCTTGGAACCAGGCTTTATCTCCTCCACGAACTCGTCGTGAACCCGGTCGGCTCATGTCCAAGGAAAAGCCCTCGCTCGGTCTTTGGTGTAGCCACGTACCTTGTCCACAGCGAGCGGAATCCTTCTCAGCCCCTCTAGCCCGCGCCTCTCCTTCTTCGCCGCGTCGTCGACCCTTGCCCAGTCTCTGAGATCTCCCTCGCAGCCGTCGGGCCAGCGACAGTGGGACAGCACCCGATCGGCGGCGGAGCACAGCGCCGCTCAGAACGA